>NC_140124.1:115151799-115379299 GCF_964035555.1 Netta rufina
AGAAAGAAAAGAAAAGAAAAGAAAAGAAAAGAAGAGAAAAGAAGAGAAAAGAAAGAAGAGAAAAGAAGAGAAAAGAAAAGAGAGAAAAGAAGAGAAAAGAAAAGAAAAGAAAAGAAGAAAAGAAAAGAAAAGGAAAGAAAAGGAAAGAAAAGGAAAGAAAAGGAAAGAAAAGGAAAGAAAAGAAAAGAAAAGAAAAGAAAAGAAAAGAAAAGAAAAGAAAAGAAAAGAAAAGAAAAGAAAGAAAAGAAAAGAAAAGAAAAGAAAAGAAAAAGAAAAGAAAAGAAAAGAAAAGAAAAGAAAAGAAAAGAAAAGACCACCCTAAACTTAACAAATATGGATTTGAGAGTCTGACAAGAACATAAGAACATAATGCTCCCTGTCTTTCATGCCCTGCTTCCTGATCTGAAGAGGTTACTTGACCTTCAGTCTTCTGGGCCTGCTGAATATCAGTAAAAATGTGCTCTGGAAGTCAGAAAAAGGGAAGGTCTCCTAGTAGTTCATGCTAGTTGAATGGAGATGTCACAAGGCCAATTGAACTTCTATCCCAGCTCTATTAGTCACTTACTCCTATGACCTAAGCTACTTCGCTTCTCTGTTCCTTTCCCTCCAAGTTTTATAATGAAATATCTGATCAGGCTAAAATAATTTTGTGGACATGTATTTGAAGAGAGCTTGACACACTGAGGAGTTGATCCATTTCAAATGGTTACGTACTGCTATGCAAGAAAGAAATATAAAGGGCATTTAGAGGATAATTGTAAGTTTTGTTCTTTGAGGTGACATAAGTTCAAAAAGTAGCCACTTCACCATATCCCAGACCAGTGTTGCTACCCTTGTATTGTGGTTTATGATCCCCTATTTTGTGCCAATGCCAGATTTTTTGTGGGTAGAGGATAATGGAAAAGACATTTGAAAATATGGATCTTTTCACCAATCTACTGCACAGGTTCAAATATATTTTTTGTGACCATTCAGAAGAGATGGAGAGATGTTGTATGAGACTGAATTTTGAGGATCTCTGCCATTAGTCAGGACTTTGTAAGAAAATGTGCTAAACCTTAATGAAAAATTTGTAGATTTATGCATGTACACGTAATGCAAATTTTTTCAACTGATCATCATTTTCTTTTTTCCCTGCCAAGACCAAAGTCAAAGCTATTTCATATCTTTCTTCTGTAAAAACTGATGAGCAATTAAAAGCAATCTAAAGACTGCAGTCCCCTTCTCTGCTCAAGGTGATTGCAGAAGAAATGCAGAATCCAAAATTAAAGCCTCTGAAGGAAAAAAAAAGTTCACTATTTTCAACTTTTAAGCAAACAAAGCATGTCACAAGCTGTTATGAAGTGTATGAAGTGATTACCCATATGGTTCTACACTTGTGAGTTACTGAATACATTAGGTCTTAAAATATATTCATATACATTTACCTGTGCTGCACTGCACTAAAGTATTGTCTTTTAGAACTGGGTGAAATTCTGTGCTCAAATACTTCATTCAACAAAAATAGATTATTTTTAGCCAAAATTATTTGCAAATATACATTACATTGTTTGAGGATTATTTTGTTGTTGAAATTCTCTTTCCAACACCCCTGAAAACAGGTTCCAAATGTTTTCTATCAGTAGTATATACCTGATAAACAACTATATTTTGAAAGTCCTCTTGGAGGATTGCTAAAATCAACATCACAGGGACTTTTCACCCCATGCCTGTGACAGTTTCAACTGTTCTGTTCCTATTTGCCATGTGTAGGTCTTGCTTAATACCTACTCAGTACCTCAATACATCTTCTTATTCTATTTTTACTCTAAAGCCTATGAACTTGATATATTCTGAAAATCATATTTCAATCTTCTTTCCTCTTTTTTTTTTTTTTTTTTTTTTCTCTTTCTCCACCTCCCCACCCCCCACTAGCATGGAAGCATGGATACATACCAAAGCTCCCACTGCTCACAGTAATTTGTAAGGCTTTGTTTCTGCTGACACATGTTTCAAAGAAGTCTGTAGAACATGGAATCTACATGGCACTGTAAGAACTTGAATGACCCCATGCAGATAAGCTCATTTGTGTTATGTGTTTATATCAGTAACTTGTAGGAAGCTGGTTGAGTTGCACAAAATTGTTAACCTAAGCTTTGATAATGAACCCTGAAAACATGATCCCTGAAATATTTTGCTGTTGTTCAATACTATATTTGACAAGCTTACAAATTAGTTCAGCTACACAAAACAAATTAGCAGCATTATGCTCAAATAAATATAAATGTTAAGACAAACATCAACATTTAGAAAAATACATTTTTTTTTTTTTGACTTGGGCAAGTAGACTGTCCCAGAGGGAACTCACAATGTTTTCAAGTTCTATACTTCTGCAGGTGACCTGTACTTGTCTTCCCACACCATTTTAAAGATGGGATTTCTCCCTATTAGACACTGAGAGAGAGTGATGGGTATAATTGTGTTGGGTGGAACAATTCACCTTTAATTTAAATTTCCTTTCTTTCCTTCTTTCTTTCTTTCTTTCTTTCTTTCTTTCTTTCTTTCTTTCTTTCTTTCTTTCTTTCTTTCTTTCTTTCTTTCTTTCTTTCTTTCTTTCCTTCCTTCCTTCCTTCCTTCCTTCCTTCCTTCCTTCCTTCCTTCCTTCCTTCCTTCCTTCCTTCCTTCCTTCCTTCCTTCCTTCCTTCCTTCCTTCCTTCTTTCCTTCTTATCCTTCTACTTAGATAAACTTTCCTGTAAGCAAGAAAAAGCTTTTTCAGTAACATTAGAGATTCCCATCAGAGATCATTGCATCTTCTTGTAATGCATTGCCAGGTAGCATTTATGCTTATTCACTTGGGGGAATTGCAGTAATACTAAATAGATGATTCAGATGTCTCTGCAAACAGGACTAATAATGATTAGTATACAGAAATAGCAAACGCAGTTTGTGCATTGTCCATGGACCATGTTCCTCTGATATTTTTAAGTGAATACAAAAAATGAGAAAGTGGCTAAGTGAAATATTAAAATCTGCATCTTTCTATTGCATTTTATTTGGCAGACTATTTGAATCTTTCTCACTCTTGATGCAGGAGATGATTAAGCCCAGATCCATGTCTGATACTATTGTCATACAAATTCTGTGAATTAACAACCACAAGTAAAGCTTGACATTGACTAAATAGTTTGCTGAAAGTACCTTATTCATCTCTTATACTTTGAGTCACTGAATAATTCCTCTTCCAGCTTTTTACTACATTAAATAGCCTCTTATTTATCAGTCCTCCTGGACTGATAAATCAAGCCTCCTTATTTATCAAGCCTCCTGGAATAAGTATTGTTGTTTATTTTAAGAGAAGCAAGGATTTCTGGTTAATGACTGACTCTATGAATGTCCACAATGCATCCTCGGTAAAAAAACAATAATTGAAGTAAACAGTTTTTTTATTTTTTTATTTTTTTCAAATGGTGCATTGTAAATTTAGAGCATTGTAACTTCAAGGAATGTGGATGTTTTTTATCCCAACCCTGCATGCTAACATTACTCAAAGATAAATGCCCTTGATAAACCCTATCATTTTCACACTTTGAAAGTAAAGTGTTGAAATAAAAAGCTGATGAAGCATAAAGTGTTGAAGTAGCATGTTATTTTCAACATTTTATCAGTCATTTGCCATTTATTTCAAGACTTTATATAGTACATTAAATACTTATCTGTCAAGGAAGTGTTTGAAGGCCTGAGGATGTGGAAATGCTTCTGAGCAACAGCAAACACCACTGGTGGGTCTGAGATTGTGGGAGGAATAGTGAAGGAGCTATGTTTTACTATTACAGGGCTAAAGAACACAGGAGGATTTGTGGAGATAGAGGTGCTGTAAGGGAACCCCCACTAAGAGGGTTCCAGACAGAAAGCTTGACAGCTTTCTGAGACTAGCTGACGATAACAGGGCACAACCACATTTTTTTTGCAATGTATATGAATGTGTGATGACGAATCACTACCTGCTCATAGCAGTAGGAATTTGTGGGTATCTTGGTACCTACTAACATGCCCTGCACTGCACTGCACTCTCACTCAGTCATAGATATATTGTGGGAAACCCTCTGACTTCTGTGCAATGGAAATTTCCTCAGATAATGTCATCCATGTTTCTGAGGTCTATTATCACCTTTTGTGCAACATCACAACCATTTCAGAAAAAAAAGATTAAAAAAAAAAAAGATTTAAAAGATTTTTACAGTTCACAAAGGGCTCTCAATCTGGTAGCCAAATTAATTCAAGATCTAAATTAAAAGTGTATTATTTAAAGTGCATTAAATCCTCCTGTGAGCATCTTTTAAACTGACATAAGTGAAATATTTTTACTATATTTCTGAGGCTGTCCACACAACTGTTTAATGTTCTTTAAATACTCTGCTTCAGATTCAGACCTTTAATTAATTTGAGCTAATTCATCTTGGTGTTTTTAATTCAGCACTCTTGGAAATAACCTTTTTAACACTTTTTTTTTTTTCTTTTTTTTTTTTTCTAGGGCAATATTAGAGAAAAAGGTAGGGGTAGACAGGCTAGTATTTCCCATTCCTTCATCTTTGAGATTTGTATCAGTACTTGACTATACTAGGGAAGGTAGAAAGGTTGGAAGAACAGCCCCTTTCTTTTCTTTCATTTTCCTCATCGCTTTCTTCTAACCCTAGCACTATTTTGTCACTGACCCATTTCAGGTATCTTATGCCTATTGGAATCATTATGCATTATATGAGTGCCCAAGACATATTTCACAAGTATCCTAGTAAGCTGTGTTCAATACATGGCTTGTGGGCTTTGAGGTTTTTTGTTTGTTTGTTACCCTCTTGAAACCTGGATGCATAGAAGATGGTAACATTTTCTAAGAAATCCTTGGGGATGGTTGTGTTTGGTCTAGGCTTGAGTATTGGAACTCTGAGGTACACTTCAAAAAGCATCTTATGCTATTTTATTGTCAGGAAAATCAGAACAAGGAAAACAGGAATATCCCTCCCCTCCCCACCTCCCCCCACCCACCCCCTCTTTTTATTTATTTATTTATTTTATTTTATTTTATTTTATTTTATTTTATTTTATTTTATTTTGTTTTGTTTTGTTTTATTTTATTTTATTTTATTTTATTTTATTTTGTACTTCCATTTAGTCCTCATTGATAAGAAGGAAGAGTTCTTTTACCTTAAAGGCCAATATGTTTCCATTAACTGGTTCTATAATCATACCTTTGTACAATGGTGTGAATGTGATAAAATCCTGGCACAGGAGAAGAATAAATATAACAGCATGTACTCTACAACATCTGCTTGAGCACACTTCTGTATTTTTCTGCTTATAAGGAAATTAAGTGCCAGCAAACTATTACTCAGCTATTTCACAGACTGAACAAAATTAAAGCACAGAAAACAGTCTAATTTAGGTCTTGTATTGCAAATAGGGCCACTCTTCTTTGACACTTAGAAAGGTAACCTTGTTTTGGAAAAACTATAAATATATATTTTTAATTAATTTTTCCAAGACACAGAAGCTACATTTCCACAAAGCAAACATATTTAAATATAAAAAACACTGCAGATAAAACATACATTTATTTGCTTTTCTTATTCTGGATAAAGTCTTTTAAAAGAAATGAAAATTCTATGTTGTCCTACCAGTTCGATTTCTTTTCTGATAGGAGAACATGAACTTAAATATTTAAGGTTCTTTAAAGTATCCCCAAAAGTATATGGGAATTGTCTGCTGGGAAATTTTGAATCTTTCAGGAGCACAAACTGAGCTGAAGCCCAGTTGTGCTGTTAAATTTGGTGACATTGTATGACAGGGTATTCTACACTGATCTGGCACACTGGCACACAGGCATTTTATTTTTCAGCTCATTTTGAATGAATGGACAAAAATAATACCGTCTCAGTTCTGTTCAGTTGTGTTAAATTGTTCTAAGGAGAAGTCTGAACAACTGTTTCTTTGTTTGTTTGTTTTTCTGAGATCATTATGATGGTGACATATTACTTCCCAAATAAACCCATGATTCAATGTAACAGTTGAAAGTTAACATGATGGCTAGCTTCAGCAGGTATCTCTGAATATGTCTAAGAATCCATGTAGATTCAAATGAGACCCTAAAATCAAATATAATACAAAAGTACAGAAAAAATAACAATAGTTTATGATAGCCTTTAAAATTTTTTTCAGTGTGCAATTTTTACCAGTCCTCTTCATATGAAAAACAAATATAAAAAAGAATAATGAAACTTAATCCAGTAATGTCTCTATCCTCTTGCTTTCACATATTGGGAACAAAAACCTCATCTACACTGTTACCTAGAACTTTTCTCAAAGCCTGCAAGCAATAAACCAGAGATTACATTTTCATATAGTTTTGATAATTTGAAAATCCAAACTGACTGACTCTAAATTGTCCTATCTAGATTAGATCATTTTGTATTTTCTTAACAAATCTGATGACAGGTATACACGATACTATGTTTTCCTATTTATACAGAAAATATTGCACATGTAACCTGTTTCAGTTTAAGTATATTGACTTGATACTGCAGAGATAGCTGTCATGCCTCTCCATTTGGTATTTTCATCACAATCCACATTTCCCGTGGGCTGGGCAGAGAAGAAATTCTACCTATGGTCTCCACATACATGCCAAGTAAACAACTTCCCCTCAGAAGTCTTTTCCAAGTTTCCAAATCTCTTGTAAGCTGACTACCTACATGCTGATCCTACCCAAGCATTTTTCATAACTGCTGCATCCTACGCCGTCTGATTCACCCTGTGTTTCCCTTGGATTATCCTTTTGTTCTTTTGAAGGTCTTCATGACAGTTTAAGCAATAACAGGGTGAACAAAGGAAAATTGGAGGCAAGTATGTTTTAAAGAGTGTAAAACGTACAAAATCTGAAGTTTTATGAAAACACAGCAGTTATCTGCAAACACCTATATTTTTCAAGCATCCTCATCATCTTGGGTTTTAGCTGGTCCTTTATATTTATAAACATTTTATCCTTCCACCTAGCCTGGCCTTCCCTTTCTTTTTAGGTTTGTGAATATAAGTGAGATAGAGGCTTTGGTGAGAAAATGTCTTCAATTTCCAGTTTGTGTGCCTCAGCATGACTTGAAGAAGAAGGCTCCCTGGGGTAGGGTGAGTAGATCCTTCTGCACACCCCAGCTGAGTGAATCCCACTCAATTCTCTTTCTTTTCTATGTTTTCCTTCCCACTCCTGGCCTCATGCTCCTGCTACATGCTTTGCACCAGTGGTGGATTTCACTGTAAGCTAATCCAATTTATTAACAAATTGGAAAATAAATAAATAAATAAATAAATAAATAAATAAATAAATAAATAAATATTTTATTTTTTTCTATTCCAAATTAAATTGGTTTCAAGAAAATTTTAATGAGCACTGGGGCCAGTGAAAAGGAGGTATGGAACTACAAAAGGTAGCAAAAATGAACAAGACAGGAGGCTACTTGTTTGGTGATGCTGGTGTCTTAGGCTGGTTAAGCTTTGTATGGACATATAGCCTGTCTTTGTAAGTAACTCATATCTTGATTATCGTCCAACTTCTGTCCAGACTGGGAAAATTAGTTCACTGTTGTAGGCTTCCACTAGAAAGAAAAATTATCCAGGTTACTGATTCTTAATTACACTCTCTTGTTTGCCTTTCTCCTAACAAGGAATGAAACTGCCTTTTGGCATGTCATTACTAATTTCAGACACGTGAAAATGAAAGTGTGAAAGTGAAAAGCCAATATTATCTATTAGAGGACTGACATCCTCAAACAAAATTTATTTTGCAGACTGATATGGATATGGATAGACATGTCTGTGTGCAGTCTTGTCCATCACATGGGATTCTATTCAACCACCAAAACCAGACTCTTCCTACAGGTTAAAAATTAAATGTTTGGTCCTGAGAAAAACTTAGAAGCAATGAATTGCTTGTAACCAAATGGCAACTTCTGACATACTCTGGGGACGAAACCTCGAAATATCAGAGACAACTATCTGATGTCACTGCAGATCAATATAACTAAAGACCAAGCACTCCCTGTTTCATAAGCTTTATCTTTTCTCATAAGAAATGCCTGATCACTCCAGTGCAACAGAGGCTGCACTGAGAGGCTTAGTTATATAATAGGTTCTGTATTAATAGTTGCTTGTCACATATTTTTATATCCTGTGTCTGAAGATATTCATTTCAGAGGAAAGAATTTCTACTGTGCTGATAGAAGGGAGGCGTCTTCTGTGAAGAATGTTTCCAAGAGCATAATTAAATGATTTTCAATCATTCTAATGCCTAAACACTCATAGATTTACTCCTACCTGCAATAGTTTGAGAAGGTTATCTACACTTGTGTTGAAGATAAATGACTAAATGCAAATGCAGGAGATTCCGCATGTGAAAACAATCCTTACTGCCCCTGCAACACAATGAATAATGCTGGAGGTTGAATGCAGTAGCACATTCACTCTTCCCTCATGGCAGGGAGCACAGGCTGCACCTGCTGTGCTCCAGCATTGCCTACAGGAGGGCTAGAGCATCCTGCGACCTTCCTCCCTGACACTTTATATCTAACCTTTTTAATTGAAGTCAAGCTGTGGAAATCTAACAAGCTGTAGAGCGTTTGCTATGTAGACCTTCCTACATTTAGCCCATTATTCCTTTCTTTAGGGTCAATATGGCTTCTACAATCATAGCACAGGACACTGTGGACACAGACATGAAGAGGTGAGGTATAAACCAGTATGCACCAGGGGAGCCAATGTAAATGCACAGGCCACTTGTTCTTTTTAAGACAAGAGTAAAAAAGGGTGTTTGTGAATTGGAAAGGATGCACTGAAGAGAGTGATCAGCTTACCCGTGGGTAAATGTGCAAGGATTGGAGTAGTATTGAAACGCTTGAAGGGCTTTGTCAAGTTTGCAGAACTCATATTTTAGGGCTGGGTCAGCTTAAATGTCTAAGGGTCAACATATTACTCATTTTTCTCCTGACTATTTAAAAATATAATTTTGCATTTATTCTAACAAGTGACAGCTATGGAAAAGGCTTTTGTTGTATAATGCTGATTAGTACAGATCAGTGTTTTATTTTCTAACAAATAAAACTTGAGTTTTGTTTCTTTAACATTATGACACTAAATTTCAAACCCCCTCTTGTTCCTCCTCAGCAGGAATATGCACAAAATCTTTCCATGTTTGAGGATAGAAAGCTGTCAGATGGTATTTGTTCAGTCTTCCCTGTCAAAGCTGTTTCAGTTGTCATAAATTACTTCAGTACTAATTCAGACGGGGAAAGAGAGAACAAGAACAGATTCATGACTTTGGAATGCCTCTAGTAATTTGTAGGTGCTGAAATTAAGTAACTAGATTATTGGCCAAAGAAATTTACCTGCATGTATTCTCTGTGAAAATATAACAGTTTACGAGCATTTATGTGACTTCTCTGCATAGTCAGTTTGTTTCTTGTTTCCTTGCCTTTCTTCAAGAAACTTTTCACTAACTGTGAAGAAACTCCTTTTATTTGAATTAAGAGAGATTTTATTTTGTGCTAGAATTCTAAATTATATGTGTAACTGACGACGTGCTATGCCTTGCTACCTGGACAATAATATACATGTATTTCCAATTAGGCTTGTGCAGAAACACATTGTCATGCTGTAATTTTCTTGCAGTGGCAGCTAAACTAATATGGGCTTTCAGAAGTGGGTTCTGGTTAATTGGGGTAGCTACAGACTAGACACAGTACCTGAGCTTTTTTTTTAAAAAAAAAAAAAATCCTCTGTGCTGCGTATTTCAATATATAAGGCATCTTAACATCAGTCTCAGTATAGTGAAATAAAATCTTACTTAGATATCTTTGGAGATAATTTGCTTATGACCTGCATTGTTTTCTATATTTTGAAATAAAAGGTTACCAAGCTCAAAGATTACAGTTATTACAGATGCATTTAAAAACAAAGATAAGAGGTTAAAACACTGCAGATTTGATAGGAAATTCTTTTTCAAGTCATCGGAATAAAATATGTAAAACTTTTAATAAAATATTAATAAGCAACTTCTATTTAAAAAAATAATATATATATATATATATCAGATACTGAATGGGCTTCATAAGTGAAGAAAATGTTTGCGTATCAGATAAACTACTGATAATCTCAGTCCCTGTAATGGATACAACTCATCTAGTTGATTTTCAGTGAATTCAAATATCAACCTTTAAGAAGCTAGAATTGAATCAATATGCATGTTACACATAAACTGACAGAGATGAATTAAGCTGCTTTATCTATCATAACCTCTGGATTATTCATACATTACCTTCACCATGTCTCATGCAGTAAGACTGATTCAAGTTTTCTATACCATTGTGCCTGTCATCCTGTCACATTTTAATGTCAACATTGTGTTTATTAAGGACATTTTGCCCAGGGGGAATTTCATTTTTTTCTTTCAGTCAGTGAAGAGAGACACCACTGTGTCCCTGCTTTTTTTTGCATAGCATCATACCAACAGTAAGTTCGTGACTAACTGTGCTGTCATAATAAGCACCTAGGCTTTATAAAATGCATTTTGTTGGAACTTATAATTCCATTTCTTTATTGTTTAATGATTTTCCTGCTTCACATGGTGCAGCTAAAAGTCTGCAAGTAAAAGGTGGGCTGAATAAATCAGCAAATCATTATGGTAGTGAAAAGTTCATGAAAAATTGTCTTCTATCAGGGGTGGAGGAGAAAAACAAAACAAAAACAAACAAACAAACAAAAAAACACACAACAAAACATCAGAGAAGCAAACTACAGAAGTGACATGACAGTCATGACATCTCCAGTTAGAAGCTGAAGGCCAACTGCATGTGCTGTGTAAAAATACTCATAATTACTCAAAAAGTGTGTCCAACATTTTCCATGGTGGCTATGAATCCATTTACTGAGACATAACTTATTAAGCAAAGTCTGTAGCTATGACCACTACATCTGACCACTACATCATTGATTTAATCAACTTTTCTTCTCTAGCACCTTGTCACAGTTGGAATTGTAGCTTTTCACCAAAGTAGTCTCTGTTTTAAGTCTGAACATTAATTGTTGCCAAAGATCAGAACAAAACATACAAATTGCAAAACGCATGTGTATCTTGTGAAGCTACAAGGGGGTTTTCAGTAGTGCAGATAAGATATATGCATGTATCTTTCATACCCCTGAGAGAGGAGCTTTTCCAGGATGCTATTTGCATCTACATCGAGTCTGGGGATAAAACATTTGCTTAACAGTTTTACTAAGCTGAGTTCATGAGCAACAGAATTCCACAAGCTGTTCTTCCTAATAAAGAGAAACAAGTCTCTGTAAGAGCAGTTCTTTTATTCTTAAAAAATAGTTCTATCTGCTGGACTGCAAACTCTAGCAAAAATATAAAATACCTTTTCTTTCCCCTTCAACCTCCAATACCGAATACATAATTAATTCACTTAGTTATTTGGAGGAGTATCTTTGAATCACTTTATATCCCTAAAACTTGGCATAAGAAGAATTTAAGCTCTAGAATTCGTTACTGAAAAGATGAGTACCTTTCCTGTTCCTGGCAGTCATGGGGCTCTGGAGGTGCTGACTTATCCAAGCTGTGAAGTTCTGGCCATGACTAAAGTCAGGCTCTTGTCCCTGTGTCAGAGCTAGGCATAGAAACCTTAACTATGCTCCAGAAACTCTTTTCGTTATCTCTAGGGAGTAGGCTGACAGGCTATGTACACTAATGAAGAAATCAGATTACAAGATTTATTTACAGTAGCATGAGTTATGAGAAATCCGGATAAAATTAAAATGAAAGAAAAAAGACAAGTTAAAGAAAAAGACTGTCCTTAAAAGAACTAACTCTTGCTTCCTCTGGACAGAATGACTAAGAATTAAGAATCTTGCATAAGAAATAAAATTAAATATTTGCTAACCACTGACAGGTAGATTTGTGGGTGAATGACATATTGTTCTTTGCATTCGCTCATGTGAAATGTTGCAGTCTTGAGGAAGACTGTAGTAGTTACTTAAACATACTTCCAGCTAATCAAAATCAAGTGGCCATAGAACAGGGAAGAATAAGCAGTAAATTAATATATTTGAATCTAACATTAAAATTCAACAATACTCCTTCACTTCTTGAGTGTGCCTCTGTTTTAGTGAGTATTTCAATGCAATATAATTAATTTATTAGTAGCAATTGACATACTGTTAGCAATATCCTTGAACAAGGGCTGTAACTCAAGGTTATGCTTAATAAAAGAACCTACTGTGCTTCTCATGACTCCTGCATAAGGGAGACCCAATACTGAAATACCTGAAAGTCAATATGAAATCAAAACATATTAATCAGGAGATACAAGAGGACTTATTATACACTTTGTATTCAGTATTAGAAGGAACTGTTATGCCACATGCACAGTATAAGCTGATGAGAGAATTTATCATATTTTTTTTTATTATTATTATTTATTTTTAAATAAACCGCCTACAGGCACGCATAGTCCCGTTGTCTTCATTGTGACAATCTGACACAGCTTATGAAGGCAAGTTCACTGTTCATTAGAGAAATGCCACCCAGAGGGTCATTTCAAAAAGCTTTGTGCATTCTAGATGGAAAAAAACAAGTCTGAATGTTTACCATAGCCCTGCACTTCACTTCTGACATACTGTCATTACCAGCATTGCAGGAAAAAATGTGATATTTCTTATTGTATTGCCTTCTAGACCAGTGTCACTAGGGAAATATCGCAGCCTACTTTACAGTCAGCTGTCCTATTTTATGTAGGCATATCATAAAGAACTTTATAATTTACAGGTATTCTTGAAGTGCAATACTTTCTACCCAGGTAAGAATCTCCCTTCATTTCCCCTAAATGATAGTAAATTCCCTATTTACCACTTTGTGTGTGTGTGTGTGTGTATGCATTTGTAATTTAACAATATTTTTAATCTCTCTAGTTTTAGAAAATCAGTCTCTTTTCAGGGTGTTGGTCATTGCCCTCTGTTTAATTTTTACCTTAAAACCTGCACAATTAACTTCTGTCACCTTAAAAGCCTTTCACACAACACATTGCTCTAGCTATTGAAGCATATGTAATTAGATCCAACAGAATCTGTCCTGGGGCAAGCTGATTTCATACAATTTTTATACCACCTTTTTTCATTATTTAAGCAGAGTGAAATCCTTAGGACAGTGTGATTAAACTGAAATTAGAGTTATTCAAGGTATGGTACTCTGAGAAAAGACAGACTCCTCCCATCTTTAAAAAAAAATGATTTTTGTTGTCTATATTTTTTGTAAGAAAAAGTTCAATACACTTGGCACAGATATTGGTCACATATCTAAGTCTGTCATCATTATAATATTTCATAAGTACATATTATGGTTCATTACTACTTTATGGCCTGGGTTGTTGCTTAATTTAGTGGAAGTATAGACAATGGTCGATATCACAATATAGGCATATCTAAAAATCTTTTCTGACTCTGCTAGAAAAAATATGTATAGGCCAATCTGAGAAATTAAAAAACAAAACAAAACAAAACAAAACAAAAACAAGTCAAGCAAATGTTATGCTAACAAATCTAGCAAAGTGTTTCTTCATTCTTAAAAACTTGTAATTGCCACTACGGAATACACAGATAAAGGTTGTAAACTGATTACTAAAGCTTGCTGGGATGGGGATTTCTGCTCCGCGGGACATTCCAAATTGGATGAGAACAAAACACCAACATTGTGTTCTCCTGCTCTGCAGAACAAACTATTTTGGGCCCATAACCTCACCCACGATCAGGCAAACTGGGCAGCCTGCCAGTCTTCTGGGGAGCTGGGCGGCAGGTAAATCGGCCAGCAAGCCAAAGGAATGCTAGGCAGGAAGCCAGACAGGCAGCTTGCATGTCCATCTGCCAGAAAGCTGGCATGCTAACATGCTGGTTGTCTCCCTGGCTGCCCAGAAGGGTTGGTTGGAAGCTGGTCAGCCAAGCAAGCCACCTGCCTGCCAGGGCAATGAACAGGATAGCCCTCCTGCCTGCTGCTTCCCATCAATGACTCTGAAGGAATGCATGTATTCTTGTGGAATGTGTCAGTTCTAATCTTCTGACACCAGACTATTCCATGAGAATACATTTAACCAGCTCTACTTCTTACAAGAAATATGTATATTTAATATATTGAATTACACACAGCCACAATGAAGGACTTGCTTATCTATAGAAAGACTCAGACGCAATTTCGGATTAAAAGTATGAAATGTGATCTACCTGCTGCTCAGCTCTCTGCTTAAATTTGCATTTTCAAGGTGTTCTGCTGTTGTGCATTTGCAGCACTATGTCATGTTCAGAAGCTTACCACCTTCTGCCAGTTAATTTCACATGAGATCAAAGAATTAGGTGTATTTCTGCCTAAGTTTCTGATTATATCTTATCTGGTGAATGTTCTTGGAGTATATCCAGGTCCTAGAATACATGTAGGTAATTTTACAAAAAGCACTTGCAGTTGCTGGTTAGAAAAATGGTTATTCCATTTACCTAAAGTAAGTCAGGTCTGAGTCTTCCTCCTTCTTGAAGGATTTAAAACCCTTATCTAATTTTCTGGAATGATATCCTAATAATCACAAAGTTTGAAGGAAGTAGAAGGTGGAAAACTTTGCCTAGCAAAGAGCTCTATGGCACAAATTTTTAAAGATGGAGGACATGAAGATCATATCATGCACCCTGTCTGGGATGCTAGTGCTCTGATTCTTACTTCAGGGGTGTTTCTGTCTTTAATAGTAAGGAGTCTCTGCATAACAATGAAGAAGTTTGTGAGAATCATAAAAACATAGAATGGTTTAGGTTGTAAGGGACCTTAAAGATCATCTAGTTCCAACCACCCAGCCATGGAGAGGGACACCTTTCCACCGGACTGGTTTGCTCAAAGACCCATCCAGCCTGGCCTTGAACTCTTCCAGTGATGGTGGGGAATGGGGTAGGGGGGGCATATCCACAGCTTCTTTAGTTCTCTGGGCAACCAGTTCCATTGCCTCACTGCCCTCTGAGTAAAGAATTTACCCATTATATCTAGTGAAAACCTACAATCTCCTAGTTTAAAGCCATTACTTCTTGTCCTATCACTGCACTACCTGAGAAAGAGTGCCTCCTTAGCTTTCCTGTAGGCCCCCTTTAGGTACCGGAAGGCCACTATAATGTCTCCCCAGACTATTCCCTTCTCCAAGCTGAACAACCCCAGCTCACTCAGACTGTGATCATAGGAGAGGTTCTCCAGAGCCTTGATCATCTTCATTATCCTTTTGCAGACTCTTTGTAATACTTCCATATTCTTCTGGGTCTGGGGCTCCAGAGCTGAACACAACACTCAAGGTGGGGTCTCACAAGAGCAGAGTAGATGGGGAGAATCACCTCCCTTATCCTGTTGGCCACACTTTTTAATTCAGCCCCAGAATGCAATTGGTTTCCTGGGTTGCAAGTGCATATTGACAGCTCATGTTGAGTTTCTCATCAACCAACCCCCTCAGGTCCTTCTTGTCAGAGCTGCCACTTCCATCTTCCACTCACCCTGTATTTGTGCTCCAGATTGCCCTGGCCCAGGGGCACGACCTTGCACTTTGCCTTGTTGAATATCATGAGGTTCACACAGATCCACTTCTAAAGTCTGTCTAGATCCTGCTGGGTGGTATTCCTTCCTTCCAGTTTGTTGACCGCACCACACAACTTAGTGTCATAAGCAAACTTGCTGAAGGTGTACTCAGTGCCACTGTATGTATCACAGAAAAAGATGCTAAATAACACCGGTCCCAACACCAGCCCCCGAGGAACATCACTCATTACTGATCTCTACCTGGACATTGAGACATTGACTGCAACTCTTTGAGTGTGACCCTCCAGCCAATTCCTTACCCACCAGGTGGTCCATCCATCAAATCCATGTCTCTCCAATTCAGAGACAGGGATATCATGGGGGCAAATGTCAAATGCTTGGCACAAGTCCAGGTAGATGACGTCAGTTGCTCTTCCTCTATCCACCAATGCTGTAACCCCATCATAGAAGGTCACTAGGGTATGATCTGCCCTTACTGAAGCCATGTCATCTGTCACCGATCACCTCCTTATTTTCCATGTGCCTTAGCATAGTTTTCAGTAGGATCTGCTCCATGATATTGCCAGGCACAGAGGTGAGATGAACTGGCCTGTATTTTCCCTGTTCTTTCTTTTTTTTTTTTTCCTTTTTAAAAATGGGGGTTATGTTTCCCCTCTTCCAGTCAATAATAGGGGCTCATATAGGGGCTGCAAAGTTTTGTAAATAATCACTCTCACCATGGGGTGTATATAATTATTCATATTGTCCTTTTCCCATGAAATACATCATTTCTCTTGAGTAGCCCAACTTCAGTGGTCAGGGTAGACAGTACTGCCCCATACAATTTGTTCTATAGACTCAGGTAATTATGCTTCATCCAATCACTGATGTGGATTTTAACACCAGCCCTTCAAAAATGCTCTGTTCACACAGAAGGATGACAGTAATCTTTTTGTCCCAATTGAAAAAGTCCCAGTTCCACAAGGCAGCAGTTATAACAGACACATCTGGAGCTATCTGATTATTCCTTTGAATTCCTTCATGAAGTGGTCAAAACCCAGAAAACTCACTTTGTGAATGTTTAGATATTGGAATGGGTTGCCCAGGGAGGAGGTAGGGTCACCAACCCTGGGGTAGTTTAAGAAAAGTTTGGATGTGGTACTTAGGGACATGATTCACTGGGTAATATTGGTGGTAGGGGGAGAGTCGGACCAGATGATCTTGGAGGTCTTTTCCAACCTTAATGATTCTATGCCTTTCCCAAATTGTCCATGTTACTTTTAGGGCTATTATACCAAAGTTAAGAGGGTATAACAGCAGCATGTTCCCAACTTTTTAATTTGTTATGTATGTGTAATTGTATGTGCATGTGTGTATATATAGCAAAACTTTGGGATTATACCATAGACCATATTTCAGGACAATGAGAAAAAAAAACTATAACAGCTACAGACCTCAAGGTTTATTAGCACTATTAACTGTTCTCATATCAGCATCACAGAGCTCCAATTCAGTAATATAGTGTGAAAATGGCTGGCCTGGGATCTTTCTCATATTACTACAAGCAGCATCTGGGATCTAACTGCATTTTGACTAATGCAGACTAGACCTCATGTCTATTTATAAAGGACTTAGTATATTTTCAGTTATATACAAGGTCAAAACCAGGAATGAGTAGGATGAAGGAGGAATCCTGCTGGTTTTGACTTCAAACAGAAAAATCAAGGGGTTGACATATAAGAAAAAGGCTTAGGAAGACAAAAGAAAACAAGCAAGAGGTAAACAGAAATGGAATTAAAAACAAACAAAAAAACAAACAAAAAAACAAACAACAACACAAAATGAGGTTAAAGCATTAACAAGAAGAAAGTTTAGGATTCATGGGAGTCATATGTAAGAGAGATTTTTCTTGGGTTTGTGTGAGCAATGCAGACAATCGAATACCAAATAATATTAGCAAACTGATACTACAAGCGTATTATAAAATATTTAATAAACCAACAATATGTAATTTTAGTATATTATTAGAAAACAATCTGAATATTGAATACAGAAATGCAGGTATGAGACATGAAGGCAGCAACTCAAGGAATGCAGATAGGCTTTTTCAGGAACTCAGATCATGGCTTCCTTCCACCTGTGCTTAATCTGAAGATTGTAATTGCTTGATAAATATCTTTATCCCACATGCTCATAACCACAGTCTTTTTTTGAGGGCTCAGCATGCTACTGCAATATCAAGGAATAATACTCACTATTTCAAGATTTTCAGAAGTTTTGGTTTTCTGATGGGTGAAAAATTTGAAACTTTTCTGTTAAACAATACATTGAAAAGTCACAATAGCACAAAGATTTCCCATGCTTTGAGATGCTGGACAAGTAGTCCCTAGCCTTTTGGGAAGCACAGGCGAGGGTGGATTTTTTTCCCTTATTAGTTCATGCTACTTAGATGACTGCAGGGACAGTAGGAGAGTTTTGGGATCTATCCTTGGACAGAATGCTCTCAACTTGGCCAGATTTAGGTGAACATCTTAGAAACAGCACTGCAAACTTAGAGTCCTAAGACAACAGTAGTTGCAAGAATTATTTTAGGGGATGTAGTTTCAGGCAGCACTAGGTCCCAGGGAACCTATTCCTCTCTCAGCCAGTCCCACAGAATATAGAAACATTTTCCCTAGACTCTGTAATTTCTGTCCCATAACTCACAATTCAGTTTCCTTTACTGGAAACAAATGAGGCAAAGGACTGGGCCAAGCCATGGAGAAATAAAGGGCAGTAATAATGGTATTGTCATTGCATAATTATCTGATTGAATTTGGTATAATAACTTTAGAATCACTGCATTACCATGACTTCATATGTTACTTATCACTCTTTTGTACCATTTCCCTAGTGCAAAAGGGGTTAATTCTCCTACTGGGAACTTCCCTGACACAAAAACAATCTCTGACAACCAGAAGATCAGTTCAATAGGAAGACCAGTTAGCCACCTCTTTCTCAGCAGCCCTGAAAGAGAGCTGTAGATCAGCTACAGAGATAATTGTACCTGGTCCTACTAATATGTGATAGAAAAAGTCTCTATTGGCAGAAATAAACAAAGAGCATAAAGAGTTCGACTCACACCTTCTCATGGGATTTATTTGCATCTATTCAGGTGTATGGTGATTTCAAACATGTAGTCCATGGGCTATTGAAGGACTGGGAGATTTGCAAAAGCTAGCAAAAAAATCAAGCCTGTTATTGAAAGCATAAACACAGCAGATAAGAATCTTTACCTCCACTGTGATATTTTTTACAGTCCACAGACTGAGATGCAAAAGTCCTAAATCACAACAAAATTACTTTGTAACATATTGGGTGCAAAGAAAAGGGAGACAGGCTCTTTTCAATGGCAACGGGCACAAACTGAAACAGGAGATTCTGTCTAAACACCTGGAAGCACTTTACTGTGTAGGTGACAAAGCACTGGAACAGGTTGCACACAGAGATTGGATGTCCCTCCTTGGAAATCTTCAAAATTTGTCAGAACAGCTGACCCTTACTGTCCAATGGGATATTCCGTACACAGGGCATCATGCTCAGCAATTAAACTGAAGTAAAGAAGGAGGAAGGGGAGAATGTTTAGAGTGATGGCATTTCTTTTCTGAAGAAATTGTTAAGCATGATGAGCCCTGCTTTCCTGGAAGTTGCTGAACACCTTCTTGTCTCTGGGAAATAAGAAATGAATTCGTGGTTTTCCTTTGTTTGCATGCACAGGTTATGCTTTAGCTAGTAAAATGCCTTAATCTCAACTCACGAGTTCCTGGACTTTTACCTTTCCAGTTCTCTCCCCCAACCCACCTGGGAAGAGTAAGAGAGTGGCTGCATGGTGCCAAGCTGCTTGCTGGAGTTAAACCAGAACACCTTGAGAGATCCCTTCCAACCTCAACCAGTCTGTTGTATCACTGATTCTGTGATATTCACAAAAGCAATGCAGAAGAGATGGACATAGTTTCTCTGGGTGAATGCTGATGAGCACATCCTAGAAATAAAGCACCACTGCAAAAGCTGAGCACCGCTACAGAGATGACACGTTTCAAAAAGTTCTCCTTCATTACAATAGTAGTCTTGGTGGAATTGCTTTCTAATTTAAATGCTGAATCTGTTTTAATATTAGCCTAGCCCCTGAAGACGGTTTTCATAAATCTGATGAAGCAAAATTTTGCATATACTTTCCTCCTTCTGTGAGTTGAGCATTTTTCTGTTTACAAGATTTCTCTTTCACTTAATTAAACATCTCTATTCTCATAGAGTTGCTGTGTAACTCTTACTTTGTGGGAAGGAGGACGAAGAGAAGGCTGAAGATAACACCTTTCTTTCTTTTTGAGCAATAGTTGTGGTGTTAGATATTATAACACACAAGCAGGATGTGATATTGATCTTTTACTGTTATTTGGGGCAAACATAATTATAGCTTTCTTGTGTTTGCATTGCTCAGTAACATTGCAAGACCTGACAGCTGTACGAGCATCACAGAAGAAAAAAGAATTTTGCAAGAAGATTGTTCAGATCAAATTTTATGGAGCATATGCATTTTTTATACCTTGCTTTGTACTGCAGCTAAACTCACTAGACAAATTCAGATCTCAGCTTATTTACAAATAAGTAGTATTCTTCCTACATGTACCAGATCTGAATATAAATTATAATCTCTTGCTGAAATTTGAAAACAAATGGAGGAACTATTTAGAAAATTGATATTATGCTCAGAAGACTAGAAACAGAAGGCTTGGTTTCTCTGAGTGCCTCTATCTTATTCCACACCCCCCCCCCAAAAAAAGTATTAGTCTTCAGCTCTGCTTTTTCTGCAGTTTGTATTTGCTCTATCTAGTTAGGCTGTAGACTTCTGTGTTGGAGACTATCCCCCCTTCTCCCTGAGAAGTAGCTAGTACTGTAATGGTTGGAGTAGTGTCTTAAGTGATACATCAATAAGCGTTAAACTAATAGATAATTCTGCCAATACATTTGCCAACACAAATTATTCTGAATTGGGAAAGTTTGTAATAATTAATGGGAGGATTCTGACTTTAAATGATGTGCTTCAGAAAACTGCAGGCTAAAGCTAAAAAATCAACTCTGCAGCATTAAGACAAAGAATATGAACCATGAGTAAATCTTGCCATTTTTGATGTTTAAAACTGAGGAAAGGAGAGGAGGAGATTTGCTCTACAAATGAGAGAACTGACTTTGTAGACTTCAGTATAACAAGCTGATCCCATGAAACACAGTCTGTTAGTTTTTAAAAGAATCCTTATTAGAATGGCAAAGGTCTTTGTCTCGACACAACAGTCAAATGTGCTTGAATCAATGTCAATAATTACATAATTTGCTAAAGTCAAAAGAAATGCTTATGTTACTGTAAAGTTAAGCAAGGTTGTATTATGTTTCCTCAGCTGGCTTTGAATGAATCCTGTACATTTGAATGAAAGGCTTACCTTAAAAAAAAAAATAAAAAAATCTCCAAAGATCACTATTACAGCCACTGGAGGTTAAAAACCTTGCCTGGACATTTGAGCATGACATCAACATCAGTGACCTTACCACTAGTGCACGATGATGTCATTTAAACTCTGTTTTTCTGTTGATCCATTTAAGAAATTATTAGTACTTAAACATAGCAACTGACAGGTTATTTAAATAATTAATTGGAAAGAACATACAGATCACTGCATTAAGTTACTGTTAAAGTAAATAAAGAAGTATTGTGTTGTTACCACAGATGCATAAATAAAGATCCACATTTGGAAGGTGGCTATTTTAAGGCTTTGCATGAATCTCATGTTGACAGACAAGACAAAAAATTGACTGTTGGACATTAGCAACTTGGTTTCCATAGTTATTGCCCCAAGTGTTTTACCAAGCTTTTTTTTTTTTTTTTTTTTTTCCTGGATATTTTAGTAATTTGTTTTATAGCCTTGTCCTACTTAAGGAGTTTCTGAACTAAGGAGAAAAATGGGATTTTTTTCCTCTATCTTCTTTGTTTAATGCAATTTATGAGTATAATTCTGTAGCACAATTCATAGGTTAGAGGACTGAACCTTCAGGTAATCATTCAAGTTTTGGGAGGTGGCAGAAGCATTGATACAGGCATGCTATAAATAAAGGCTGCTTCACAAAGAAGGAGGAGTTGATGAGAATGATGAGGAGGAATGGTCTTGCTTGAGTCCAGTCAAGAAACATCTGAAATGTGGATAATTTAAAAAATGGTGAAGAAATGCAACAAATCTAAAATCTTTCAATTAACATTGATAATATAAGTCTCAAGATTTTTGAGAAGACAAGGTATTTTAGGGTAACTAGCAATGTGTCTTTATTATTTGACAAGTATTCCACTGACTTGGTGACATTACTGGCATTTGAAATAAGTCTATGCAAACATAATAAATGAGGCTAAATTTTGCAGAAAGAAAATGTATTTTACAAGTTATGGAACCTACTTGTTTTTCTTATGGTTGCATATACAATGCTTCAAACAGCTTATTGACTAATCTTAAATGAAGATCATAAAAAGCATTTCATCTTATGCTGAATTTTGATCATACTGGTTCATTCCTGCACCATATTAAACCACTGAAATTAGGTGAGCCATCACAGAAGATGTCAAAATTCAAATCAACAGCTTTTCTTTTTTTTTGAGAAGGATATCAAAGTATAATGGCTTGCTAGTATTTAAAGATGTATTTCAGAGACCAAAAATATCAGAGTGCAATTTAAGAAGACCCAATTCCTATGTAAAAGTACTATGTATAAAAGCAGTAGGCAAATAGAGCACAGGGTTGTGCATTTGCAGAAATATTGCAACAGCATGAAGAGATAACTGTCCATGTGAGAAGATAATGCAAAATAAGGAAACAAAGGTGAAATACAAGATGGTAGGTATCTTTTTATTTTGATCATTTTATTATGATATTCCTGTTATGTCTTGGGCCATGATTTAGATAACTTTTCATGCCTGTTGGGGGTCTTTTAATTTGATTCGGATTTTAGAATGCTTTCTGTTTTCTATATAAATCTGTAAGAAGAACTCTTTATAAAGTTGCAGAATCTGCGAAGCACTTGAAAGACTCATCTAATTCATCCTTGGCTGAAGGCAGATTCAACTGTACCTATATAATTCCTGACAGTTTTTTTTTTTTTTTTTTTTGTTTTTTCATTTTCAATGAGAGTTACTTTACAAACCACCTGGACAATTCTAAAGCTCAGGGCTTGACATGATAACAATTAGCATTTTCTCTTATGTTTAAACTGAAAATTAAATTTCAAGTAATTCATCATCCTGGAGAATGGCGTGGAGAACAAGTCCTACGAGGAGCGGCTGAGGGAGCTGGGCTTGTTCAGCCTGGAGAAAAGGAGGCTCAGGGGCGACCTTATTGCTCTCTACAGATACCTTAAAGGAGGCTGTAGCGAGGTGGGGGTTGGTCTGTTCTCCCACGTGCCTGGTGACAGGACGAGGGGGAATGGGCTTAAGTTGCGCCAGGGGAGTTTTAGGTTAGATGTTAGGAAGAACTTCTTTACCGAAAGGGTTGTGAAGCATTGGAACAGGCTGCCCAGGGAAGTGGTTGAGTCACCATCCCTGGAAGTCTTTAAAGCTTTTAAAGCTTTTAAAGCTTTAAAGCTTTAAAGCTTTGTAGAGCTTAGGGACATGGTTTAGTGGGGACTGCTAGTGTTAGGTCAGAGGTTGGACTCGATGATCTTGAGGTCTCTTCCAACCTAGAAATTCTGTGATTCTGTGATTCTGTGATCTGCTTATTTTCAGTACTTTAAGATGAACTTCAGCTCACCAGTTTCAACAGATTAGAAAATATTTTACACAAATACTCTCCAACCTGTTTCTGTAGCATGCAGAGAACACATTCCTACATCATTGATACTGATCATGATAGCTGTCTGATGGCAGCTAGCATTCTTGAAAGTGTCATGAAGATTTTTTACACCATTGTCTTTGCAGTATACTTTGTCAAGACCAATTCTTGTCCACTTAGTAGTGTATCCAGTTCTTTCCTGATCTTCAAACACATTGAATTTATATGTTGTATGTGTTGTTCCTGCTCACACTTTATTGCTGTTCCTCAATGTTTATGCCTTATTTTTTATTTATACTTAAAAACCTAACCTTTTTTGTTTTGTTTTGTTTTGTTTGTTTGTTTGTTTTTCCCCTGTGGTCAGTGAGTACTTAATAAGTTGTTTTCTTGCAACAGCATTTACACCTTTTCCTCTGTAAAAAAACAACTTTCATCCTATTCTTTTCAAGCTAGCAGGCTCCAACCACATGGACAAAATTCCAATGATATTTTATTTAGGAATTCTGAGTTTACTGAAATTACTTTCTTGAAATCTTTTGGTTTTACTTTGTATCTTAATCCTGAGAATAATAAACTTCATCATCTCACAAACATTTTCTTTGCCCTTCCTTTAAAAATCTTTTAGCTCTGTGGAGAATAAAACCTGTTCTGAAGCTTTTGTCCAGAAAAGCCTAATTTTTATTCAGTTCTGCTGTGTCCTCCCACCTTAGTCAGATTAACACCTTCCCATCAGTTGACAACTAACTGGGAAAGAATGCTGTCCTGTACTCCTAAGGTGCAAAACCCATCCCTGTTCAACACTCAGAGCATGCTATTTTATTATCAAGAGAGCTGAAATCTGATAACAGTTACCCTAGGGATACACCTGTCACTTGATCCTCCAGTAAAAGGACTGACAAAAGCACTACTTGAGTTCAATCTCTATACACAGACCTCAGAAAGCACATATGTATTTACATTTATATATGATTTTACATTGATTTACATTTACATACATTATCAATTTGAATGTGAGTCAGTAATGTTGAACATGAGTCAGCAATGTGCCTGTGTAGTTAAGATGGTTAATGGTATTCTTGGCTGCATTAGGTCAAGAGCTGATTCCTCCCTTTGCCTAGTATTGGTGAGAATGCATCTAAAGTACTGTGTCCAGTTCTGGGCCTTCCAGTACAAGAGAAATATGGACATACTGAAAAGGGTCCATCAGAGGGCCAACAAGATGATGAAGGGTCTGGAGCATCTCTCCTATGATGAATTTTATATTTCCTGAGAAATCTGGGGCTTTTCAAGTTGGAAAATAGGAGGCTTAGGGGGATCCCAACAATGTCTCAATCTCATACCCTGAAGTGAGGGTATAAAGAGAGCTATGTTATTTTCAGTGGACAAGAAGCAATGGGCACAAGCTGAAACACAGGATGTTCTATCTAAACATCAGGAAGCAATTTTTAAATGAGCATGACAGAGCACTGGCACAGGTTGCCCAGGGAGGAAAAAAATGTCAGAAGTGAGAATACATTCTAAAGCAGCAGAATCCAAATCCAATGACATCCTTAAACAAAGCACTTGTAAATTCTAAAATTTGCAATTTTAGACACAGGATGCTTCCTGCATTATTTTAAAAGATACAGACCATTTGATAATATATATTAAATCAGACAGAATCAAATCTAAATTCACATAAAAACAGTTGTCTATAAGTAAGTTTGTAGATGACACCAAGTTGGGGGAAAGTGTTGATTTGCTAGAGGTCAGGAAGGCCCTGCAGAAGGACCTGTACAGGTTGGATCGATGAGCAGAGGCCAACGGGATGAGGTTCAACATGACTAAGTGCTGGGTCATGCACTTTGGCCACAACAACCCCATGCAGTGATATAGGCTTGGGGGAGAGTGACTGGAAAGCTGTGTGAGGAAAAGAATCTGGGGGTGATGACTGATATTCACCTGAACATGAGCCAGCAGTGTGCCAGGTGGCCAAGAAGGCCTACAGCATCCTGGCTTGTATCAGGAACAGTGCAGCCAGCAGAACCAGGGAGGTGATTGTCCCCGGGAACTCTGCTTTAGTGAGGTCACACCTCAAGTACTGTGTTCAGTTTTGGGCCCCTCAGTACAAGAAGGACATCGATGTCCTGGCAAGTGTCCAGAGAAGGGGATATAAAGCTGGTGAAGGCAAGTCCTGTGAGAAGCGGATGAGTGAACTGGGGTTGTTTAGTCTGAAGAAGAGGAGGCTCAGG
This sequence comes from Netta rufina, assembly GCF_964035555.1. Classification (NCBI taxonomy): domain Eukaryota; kingdom Metazoa; phylum Chordata; class Aves; order Anseriformes; family Anatidae; genus Netta; species Netta rufina. The sequence continues at coordinate 115,177,468 of NC_140124.1, forward strand.
AGAGACCGTTATTGCTCTTTACAGCTACCTGAAAGGAAGTTGTGGGGAGCTGGGGGTCAGCTTCTTCTTGCAGATAACTAGTGACAGGACTACAGAGAATGGCCTCAAGTTGCACCAGGGGAGGTTTAGGTTGGAAATGAGGAGATACTTCTTTTCAGAGAGAGTATTTGGGTATTGGAAAGGGTTGCCCAGAGAGGTGGTGGAGTCACTGTCCCTGGGCATGTTCAAGGAAAGGTTGGACTTAGTGCTTAGGGACATGGTTTAGTGGGTGACATTGGTAGTAAGGTAATGGTTGTAGCAGATGATCTTGGAGGTCTTTTCCAACCTTAATTATTCTATGTATAGTGGTAACAGTACAATTCAGAAATGAAGATAGGATAAAGAATCTAATACCAAGTAAGCTTGACAGTAAAGAGATGACAGTCGGAATAAAGTTGTTCTGTTATATAACAACAGAATGAAATCTGAAAACTGTCACTGAATGTGACTCTTGCTTCTTCATGAATTGTCCAAAGTCTCTAGCAATAGATATGTTCTCATTCATAATTTCTGGAAAATATTAGGTATGTTGATCACCAAATTTGGAAATAAGAAATGCTGTTTCACATGAATATTGCCAGAAAGAAATTTAGGGAATTCAGTCATCAAGAGCAGGGGAAGACTTGAATAATACCACTTTTATTTTCTCATTACTATTGAAATATTTAGGCTTTTTTTTTTATTTTATTAGACAGAAGTGTTGTTTTTGGATAGAGGATATCTGCATTGGAAAGTCTGCCCTTCTGCAGCTGCACTTGCTAAAGATTATATCTACTTTGGAGGAATTGAAGACAATCTTAATTTCTGAGGGTTCCTCAGAAGCTAAATTATTTTAGTTTAGTTTTCTCTTCCCAGGACACTTGGTAAGTCTGCTTTCTTATTTGCATCTTGCTCAAAATGCAATGCCAGTACTGCTCAGTACTTTAATTTATAAACAACTTCCAGTATTGTACCTCTTATACATTCTTCACATTCCCTTCCCTGGCTATGCAGAGGAAGATTGATTTTCAATTTTTTATCCCAATTTTTCAGATCACCTAACTTAATAGGGTTGGCCTCACTTACATTTAAATTTTTTTTTTCTGGAGTCTTAAGCTGAATAGCAAGCACCACATTGATTTTTGGTATCCCTATGTTGTGTTTCATCTCAAATAACCAATGTCCAACAGGGGTGTATCCTGAAATCCGTTACATTTTGCATTTCCTTACTTCTAAAAAACATTTCACTGTCCTCCTCCAGTGGTACCCCTAATGAAAAAAAAAAAAAAAAAAAAAAAAAGGTACTTTTCAGAATGGCTGTTAATAGCCTTTTTACTAATAGCCTCATTACTTCCTTTCTGATAACCTACCTACCTTTATAGGTATTATAGGATAACCTTTTTCACTATCCTTTTATACTTCCTATGTGAACTCAAGAATCCCACTGTCAACTTGGAGAAAACAGACTGTTTTGAGAAGAATGGTTGAATTATGTATATTCATTTAAAAATAAGTTCTGAATGGTTGAATTATGTATATTCATTTAAAAATAAGTTCTGAACCTCAGTTTATCTGTCAGATATTATCCTGCCTAAATGTGTGGTGATATATCAAAGGAAGAAGGTGAAGAAGGAAGATCCATAAGAAACAAAATAAAAGCAAAGTGAAGGTGCTGTCATACAGGGTAACGAAGATGTTTTTAGAGAAACATATCAATTGTTGTCTACCTGGCAACTCAAAGCCTGTGCATTTCTCAACCCACATTTAAACTCAAAGTGTCCATTCCTTAAGGATGCTGGCTTGAAGGGCTGGAGGTGCATGGGTGGGTGGGATATACAGAGTGAATTAGGAAATACTGACATAGGACAAGGATAGCTGCTGTCTGGATTAGAAATGAATGGCCAATTTTCCTCAGCGATATCTGAAAAGACATATCTGGAAAGATGATGGAGGTGTTGGGGAGAGGGATACATATGGACCGTTATTGTTTTTATCCATTGCTGTGCATTCTACTTACTTTTGGATGAATAAGTAATGCCCCATTTTGAAGAAGATATTTTTAATTCACTTTAATCTTCTTCTGTCACAGGCTCCTGTAGCCATGAATGAAAGGACATATAGGTACCAAATTAGCTTGACAGGGAATGACCCTTATAGACCCTTTAATCAACAATATGATTCCAGAAAATATTTTAAAACAAACAGCTACATAAGTCATCACTTGAAACAGTATAATAAATATTTCTTGTGAGACAATATCTTAATAGGCCATAAGAAAGTTAAAGCTCTTTATTTGCATCTGTCATTGGTAACCTGGTAATACAGCAGACTCAAATAGCCAGTTACATGTGATTCAAATAAATATAACCATTGCACAATTTCTATGCAATTTTTCTTATTTCCTATCAAAACTTTTCAGATATCCTGTACAAAATCATACACTATATTGTATAAATAAATATATATTTATATAAATATCTCAGTGTCTAGTGAAAGATCTATGCAATGCCAGTCTCTTTTCTTCATGATGAAAATGCAAATGAAACTATTAATAGTTTATAAACGAGATTTAGCTAAAAGACAGCTAATGTGCATACTGCTCTAAGCTAAATAAAAAATTCTATTAAATTCATTGATGTAAAATCTCAAATGTTGTTTTTTTTTTTTTTTTTTTTTTTAATTTTGAAAATGCATCTTTAAATATTCGTCCTTCTCTGGGTTTCTCTTAGGGGAAAAAAAAAAAAAAATATATATATATATATTTTACATATATATATATATATATATATATTTCTTTGTACCCTAACATCACAACACCTGAAAAAAAATATTAAAGAAACTGATGGTTATTTTTTTTTTTCCCTACAGAATCTTAACACTATGCAGTGAAATAAAAGTGCTCCTATCACAACCTAGCCTCTTATCTCAGGAACAGAATGCAACTTAAACGGGATATAGCTGCAATGCAGAACCACTTATTTAGATTCTATGCAGGAAAAATATTGTGCTGCTGCAAAACCATGTGGTGGAAAAAAAATAAATACCTGTCTTTCTCATAGACTACAAAATGAATAAAAAACTCAAAGTTTACAGTTTGCTTAGTGTATTAACCTATGGACCTCAATATTGTAAAGTGAAAATATGGATCAACTCCGACACTTAATTTTCATAGGACAAATAGAGTCTGGATTAAATATTTCTCAGGAATCTAAGGGAAATCAATAGTGTTTGCAGAACTAGTAAAGCTTAGTTTGGATCTTAAACCTTTTGTTTGTAAGTTGTTATCTGTAAAGCCTTTAAGGTAAGCTTTGTTCCTAAAGTTTTGATGTTGTCTCAGTGACTCTAATTGTGAATGTAACAAGACAAAAAAAAAAAAAAAAAAAAAAAAAAAGGGGAACTGAAACTGGCTTAATGTGTTTTATAGATTTTCTGTCACCAAATTATTATTACTGGTCCCCTGTTGGCACTATTGCACAAAGATGTTTTAAACGCAACTTCCAACCATTTGATTGAGATTTTTCTATAACAGAGTTAAACCCCCAGGTAATTGTCAGAAACCTCCCTGGAATACTGAGAGACTCTGAGACAAGAAAACACAAACATCCAATGATCTGAACTGAAAATAGATCTTTGTTCTGAGATAATCAATGGAACCCTGTAAACCCTTGCATACACAGACTGTATAGGTATACTGATTCACATGAAATAATAATTTAATATTTAAGATAGATGGGTAATATATAAAGATGAGGGACATTATAAAAATTAAATTTTAGAGCAGAATCAGTGATTGATGGTGTGGTTTAAATAACAGAATTAAACACTTGTCTTCTTTTCATAGTGCTACATGATTATTTTCTTTTTACAGTTCTTCCTCTGAACAACTCACTTGGAAGGAAAGAGAAGCACTGAAGTGAAAAATGACTTCATCTGCCTGCTTGCAGAACTTCTTCTCTGGATGGTGATAGTTCTGTACATTAGAATTAACACCAGAAAAAATCATAGATTAAAAGATGACCTTATAGGTGAACATACTGAAAAAATTTGTCTCTGAGAAAGTGTATTAGTTTACTTTGTACTAAACAGTGAGCTAGAACAACAGCAAGTGCAGAAGTTTTCTTCAAAACAATAAAAGCCTTATAAGCTAACAGAGACACAGGTCCCAAAAAAAAATTTGAACATGTTTTTTTGAAGTAAGGACTTCATTTGGTTTCCATTTAAGGTACCTGAAATTTAGGATTGTGTAGTTTATAGCTCGGTATTTTTAATGTTAATGCCTTGTATGGCCACACTGTAGAATTGTTGGATAGGCATATATTTTATTCTAAAGGAAAATGCACACTTTGTTGTCTGCGTCCATACAAGCTGCTCTCTCACTCCCCCTCCTCAAAGGGGAAGGAGGAGAAAATACAACACAAAGGATTCAAGGGTTGAGATAAGGACAGGGAGATCAGAGATCGCTCAACAATTGTCATGATGGGCAAAACAGACACAGAGTAGGGAGACAGTAAGATTTATTGCCTATTACTAACAAGCTAGAGAAGTGAGAAATAAAGAAACAAAAAAATGCCTTCACCCCCATCCACCCTCGTCTACCTCCTCCCCCATGACTGGCACAGGGGAATGAGGGAATAGGGGTTGTGATCAGTCTACAGCACTTTGTCTCCACTGCTTTCTCAGTCATTCTCTTCCCCTGCTCTAACGTGGGTTAGTGGGTCATCCATGGGATGCTGTCATTCCCAAACTGATCCTGTGGGTACTGCCCACAGGCAGCAGCTCTTCAAGCAGTGCTCCAACATGGCTCTGTACAACGGGGTCCATCCGTCAGGAGTAAACTGCCCCAGCACAGGTCCTCCATGGGCAGCAACTCCCCTCAGACTCTCTACTCCTGTGTGGGCTCCTCTCCACAGGCTGCAGCTCTGGCCTGGGGCCTGCTCCGGGTCCTCCATAGGCTGCAGCCTCCCTCAGTGCAGGTCCACCTGCTCCACCAGGGGCTGCAGTGTGGAACCCTGCTCCACTGTGGTACTCCATGAGCTGCAGGGGGACAGCCTGCTTCACCATGGTCCTCACCACAGGCCACAAAGGACTTCTGCTCTGGCACCTGGAATACCTCTCCCACTCCTTCTTCACTGACCGCAGTGCCTGCAAAGCTGTTCCTCACTCTCACTCTCCCAGCTGCTGTGTAGCAGCATTTTTTTCTTCCCTGTCTTAAATCTGCTCTCACATAGGTGCAAACAATATTGCTTATCGGTTTGGCTCTGGGCAGTGGCAGGACCCTTTTTTAACATGGGGCAGCTTCTCAATTCTTCTTGCAGAAGCCACCTCTATAGCCCCCCGCTAATAAAACCTTGCCACATGAACCCACTACAATAATAAACTCATATTCCTCCCAAAAATGAGTGACAGCATGCCAGAATCATCTGAAAGAAGATGTGATAAAAGTAATGGTCATCTATGTGACATTTTTCCCAGCTTTTGAGGGACTGTATAAAAAATAATAATAATAAAATAAATAAATAAATAAATAAATCCATCTGTTCTGGAGAAGCTGTCCTGAAGTTTGAAGGTTTACCAGTTTTGGGACTCTCTAGATGCCTATTTTCTAATTATTTTTAGGACAGAGATCTGTTTTGAGAAGCAAATATATCACTGAACTTTCTTTAATGCATAAATAAAAGTAGTCAGAGAAGGAAAAAAAGAGAGCTACCAGTGAACTTAAGACTTTTCAACTGAGAGATGGATAAATACCAATGTGATGTGTAAAGCTATGCCTAAAACCCACTTCCACTTTGTGTGGGCTCCACAGCTGGGGTTCAAATAATATGGGTTTAGATACCATTTACTTTTAGATAGCTGCAATGCACATATCTGCATTCAAGTTAGTCACCCTGGCCTCCCCATACTTGGAGAAAAACAGAACATTTACACTGGGCCTTTTCTGGCTTACATAAATCATACTTGGAATGGATGCATCACTCACTAAAAGGATATATCTTTCTCTACTACAAGTAGTTAATGACATACAGATATTCCAATGTGGAGAGCTACAGCTGGCCAAATGAATCATGAACTGCACCTCCATATGCCAAGTACATCCTGAAATATTATGGAAGGAAAAGAAACAACCTGTTGGCCCTTAATATTCACACTTTGCTCATATCATAAGATCAGATCATAAAATTTTCCATGTTATGAAGACTTTATCTGAATATGTTTCCTGGTATGCCTTCATAAGAAAATAATGGGCCTGTGAGAAAATACTATACTAGTTTAGCTAATCTACTTTTTCATCATTTTACTACAGTGATTATCTTTGTCTATGAATTCATTTAAATTCTTAAATAGTTTTATTGCAGAAAAGCAAAGACAAAGAGGAGATTTTTTTTTTTTTTTCCTAACACAGCTCCAGTTAGATCTATTCCTAGTACAACTTTGTGACCTGGTTGTTTCTTTATTACTATTATTTTATTTTATTGTGTGTGTGTTGTCTGTGATCCAAAGACCAGGACTCTCAGCTCTGAGACAGGTAGTCCATGAAGGGTAAGTGGCAGATATGAAATTATTAAGTTCATAGCTGTTACCCGTGGAGTGTATAATGCTGACTAACATGGGACATGGCTTAAGTGAAATCTTTACTGATTTAGTATTTTCCTGGAGCAGACTCCACTAACCAATTAACACTAATTGCTTATCTATGGAGAAAACTTAAAGGAGCCAAGTATCACTTTTTATTTTTTTATTTTATTTTTTTCCCATTGCCACTGAAAATCAGAAAAGCCATCTCAGGCACAGTCATATAAGTGCACCAACTTAATTTACAACAGTCCTTTCTATGAAATAATTAAAATGGACTTTTATAGACAGAGGGGAAAACAAAGTGTAAGTGATTAATAATTCTTTAATAATAAAAACCCCTGGTTTTTGTGTGGTTAATTAACACTCTAGCTTGCAATAGACAGTAACCTTTTAAAAAGTGGATTCTGCTATGTGTAATGAAAACAGAACTGGGAAACGATGAAGTAATAATGGATTCCTGGATAGGGATAGGTAGTGGAGACTACAGAGGCTGTAAAAATCATTCTGTCTGCAATGTGATATCTCAGCAGTCCTCCACAGGATTTCAATAAAGACAATTTGGTCACATGAAAGAGAAATACTTAGACGTGTCAGCCAGAAAAGCACCAGAGATTGTAAAACTCACAGAGCAGTGCTTTTTAACGATTGTCTCCGGATAGCAGATATGAGGAAAAAGAATTTGGGTTCTGAGTATCTAGAATGTTCCAAATCGATAAATCATTACTTATTCCCCTTCAAACTTCATTAATCTTTTTTACAAAATGATTGCCTTATCTATACGAACCTTAAAAATCTTAAATGACTCAGGTATTTGTTTTTACTTGAGTTTGTTTATCTGGCCAGTTCCCTAAAAGTCCTATTTATGGCCAGGAAAGACATTGTTTAACGAGCAACTTGTATCAGTGGTGAAGAACTATAATAATTTAAGTGCTTTTCTGTATTAGCATCATTTAACCATATCTATTTGCCTTATCTTGGCTGCAGTTTCTGTTACACTGAGGCCAACAGTACCATTTGAATCCAGGCAGAAAAGAATTCCAGCAATATAAGTACCAGCTACAAAGCAGCTGTGCCAAGAGAAGGGGAGTTGCTGCGAATAAATGTGATGAAAAGCAGTTGCAATGAAAAAGTGTAGCATATAATACAAATGTGTAGGACAGGGGAGAGGAAAACAAAAGACACAAACACTCAGGTGTCCAAACCATAGAAAAATGAAGAAGAAAAGACTGCAATTCACAATAAATAATAATAATAAATAATCTATAATAATAATAATAAATAATCTATAATCTATATATTTGTCTATATATCTATAAATTCATACATATATGTATGAATATATTTATAATATGGATATGTATAGATATATTACACATAGAAAAATATAAAAATAATACAGGCATAATGTACAGATATGTGCATACATACATATACAAAGAAAGATGCAGAAAATAAACCATAGCAGTAAATTAACTTACAGAAATTAACATAATGGTGCTGAGCAGAATTAACAAATTCAGACATCCAGAAAATTTGGAAAGTTTGAAACTATAAAATTAATATGTAACTGTCATTCCAGACTTATTTTTGATAACTATCATTTTTCACAAATGACACCTGGGGTATAGGATCCCTCTTGTGGAGGGGACCTCATCCTTCTGAGGAGTCATGTGCTTCTTCTTTCATTCCTGTAGAGACCTTAATCCTAGTCAACAAGAACAGTAGCAGAAGAAACTGTTCATGCTTCAAAGGAAACAGGTTTAAGCATGTTCTACTCTCCTGCTGCATAGTCATGGTTTGGATTAGGAAATAATAGGCTGTAGGGAGCCAGGAGTCAGAACTGAGTACATTTTTAAAATCTTTAAAGGTAGGCAGAAAGCTTAGAAGCTGTGCATAATTTATAGCTGTCTATCATCTTCCATGTCTTGATAACCCAGAAATGTGAACCTGGGAACTACTAAAGTAGCTACTTAAAAAAATCATTGCAGAACTATGTCTACTAGCTGTTATTGATTCAAGCAATTTCAATTTGTTTTGTTCTAATCTCAGATCATAAAGCAACAGCACACAAAATACTTCTGATAGGATTGTCAGTGTAAATTTTTAGTGAAATGAACACTTGTCACAATTTCTATAATGTAATATATATATATTACATATATATATATTGCATATGTGTATATAATATCCAGGATATTCTTAGAGCTAATGATTTTTCATTATTGTGCTTATCATATACCGTACAGTGAACTAAGCTTTAAATTAAATACAGACAGTCCTGAGTCACAAGTTTAAAGTCAGACATTTTTTAAAATTTGTTGCTGTCATGGATTTTATTTGTATTATTGAAAAAACTAACAAAAAACAAAAACAAAAACAAAAACAAAAACAAAAACAAACAAACAAAAAAAACAGTGAAAAAGAGTGAAAAACAAAAAGAATAGAAAATAACCTTTTATATACTGAAATAAATAAATAAATAGGGAGTTATGTTTTATTTCAATAAATCTGATGTTAACTGAAAAAAAAAGACTTGTAAGTAGAACAATTTTTTTATATATTTTTTTTTATTTTTGGCTACAATTTAGTTCTATTTAATTAATTAATTAATTTAGTTTATTTTATTGCATTGTAGTTCATTTATAAAGCTCAGTGATTTAAATGTTCAAATAAAATTTTAGTTGTACTGTAAAGGTAAACTGAATAACAAGAAATTTAAAAAATGGTTGAACACACATAGTAATTGAGATTACCAAGGTCTGTCACATGCTAAAATATGTTTTCTTTACCTCCAAAAAGAATAATAATGAAAAGAAAAACACTACTATTTATGCCTGTTCTTTGAATCGGGTATCTTATGTATACATGTATACTTTTTTCATTCCAGAATCTTTATTAGTGTCTTAGACAAGGCTTATGATCAATACTTATTTGGAGATTATATGATTGAAAATAATCTTATGATAAGTCAGCATTAAAGCAATATTTTTATTCCTAAAGCATCTTTTTAATCAGTCTTATCTCTAGATAAATTTAAATTATCTTACATAAGGATCTATAATTTCTAATAAATATTCCATGCATAGATGCACAAATATGGAACCTGGAGGTGAAGCCCACATGCACTGAAAAGAGTTTGGAGGAGGAAGGTACTTATGACATGGAGATTGAACGTGGTTGAGAGTTCTGTGGTTGACTCTCAACAGCCCACTTGCTAAAAAGATAGTTTGCTTTTACCTTAGAATTTTTCTGTGGAATTTTCCAATATATAGTACTTGAAATATTTTTCCTGAATTCACATTATAAATTTAAAAGTTTCCTTTTCATCTAAAACAATACTTATTTACTTCCCAAATTCATAATTTCCACATATTTCAGCAACAACATTTTTATTTTCAAGTTATACTCCCAACTCAAATAGGGAAAATAAAAATGAACATTCAAAAAAGGCGTCTTGCTTTATCTTTTATATCTTAGAGAAAATAAACAAAACTAATTCAGTCTTAACTATAACAGCATGACTCAACCTCATTGCCAAAGACGGTATTTGCCAAAGATGGTATTCATAGTAGCTTTTTAGGAGTGACTTTATTATACGATCCATCATGTAGGTTTTGTCTCCATGGAATTAAGGTTATTGCACTATTGCAGCTTTCCTTTCTGTAGTTCTACTCACATGAAACTTCTGAGCTGTTCATTGGAGGACTGGATTCAAAATATGTCCATCCCAATTACACTAGATCATCAAAAATATTACCACACAAAATTGTCTATGAACAGAAAAGAATAGTTTGGGCAGTGGTTCCTACTGCGGTGGGCAATTAATAAGCTGGTTTGTGTGCAGTACAATTTCTCCCATTCAGATCTCTGTGCAGTTCAGCTAAAATCCATTTGGCAGCCAAGCCAGCCAAAGGAGCAATTTAAAAACAATGGATTGCCAAGAAGCATTGAAAAAAAAAAAAAAAAGTGTTATTTTATTGAATAAATATCATCTGAAAGATAGATCCAAGAGGAACAGATGGTTTAGGTGACTGGACATCATTTGTTAAATAACTGAATATAATAGAATTCATGTTTTAAAGTGCTAGTGACCATGGCACCCACATGCTGATACACAGCAAAGACTCCGAGGTCTTCTAACTAATTCATCTGTCTCCTTATTTTCTTTGAGTTTGATAGCCTGATTTTTAACTTTCCTGTGTCTTTGGTCATTCAGATTAGGCTTCAGGGTAAGGTCTTTGCCATACCATGCTGGTAAGTTAAAGTGATACAGTTTTGATTATTACTTATCATGATGGAAAAAATGCTTTGGTTCCTGCTGCTAGACATGTACACTCTCTGTTGATGCCTACACTGTATTTTGGGAAGTAATCTTAATCAATCCAAAAGCCATTGACTGTCCATGCAGAAAATAAAACTAGAAATGTGTTCCCAGGTGCAGTCAGAGTCTGCCTGCCAGAATGCATGGGATCCTGCCTGCCAGAGCACATCTTTGGCCTCTTTGTGTCTGTTAACATAATACCAGTTCTGGCCCAAAGCCCTGCAGAGAGTCAGCAGGGCAACTACACAGAGAGCAAAAGGCAGAGTATTGATGGCCACACTCAAAACTGTTTTTCAAAAGGCTGGGTTTCCAGATCTGAAGCCATGCCTCTAGGAACAGCGATGTTCCTAAACAGTGCAAGAACAGAAGTGGTCTTGTTCCTAAACCCCTGGGATTTGTGATTTTACAAGCAAAATCTCAAACTGAAACTAGAATGTACTGACTGGCCTTGATAAATCTAGAAGATTGACTTGGTGTATTTTTTATTGACAATTACATCAAAAGAGATGAATCTGTTAGCAAAACTAGAGAGTCTGGTATGCACTGTCCGACAGCCTTGCAACACAGAAGTTAATGGCATATAGTGCTATTACAAATTTATAGCATTAGTGGATAGGGGAAGAGCCCCCCACTACCAAAACCTGGCCATGTGAACCAAATAAATCCCCAAAGGACATGGAACTATTAGAACAAGTCTAGAGAAGGGTCACAAAAAATACTCAAGGGTCTGGAACACCTGTATTACAAACACTGGATGAAAGAGTTGGGTTTGTTCAGCCTGGAGAAGAAAAGGCTCCCGGGAGACCTTCCAGTACCTAAAGGGAGCCTATAGGAAAACTGGGGAGGGACTCTTCATCAGGGACTGTAGTGATAGGCCAAAGGAGAATGGCTTTGAACTTAAAGAGGGTAGGTTTAGATTAGACATAAGGAAGAAATTCTTTCCTCTGAGGGTGATGAGGCACTGGAACAGGTTGCCCACAGAAGCTGTGAATGCCCCATGCCTGGAAGTGTTCAACGCCAGGCTAGATGTGGCTTTGAGCAACCTGGTCTGCTGGGAGGTGTCTCTGACCATAGCAGGGGGTTGGAATTAGATGATGTTTGTGTCCCCTTTCAACCTAAGCCATTCTATGGTTCTATGATTCTATGTGATATCAAAAAAAAAAATAAAGTGTTAATCTGAGCCTGTGTGACATGGAGTGATGAGGTCTTTCATATTTGTAAGTATGGAAAAAAAATCCAGTTTAATAACATTATCCCTTTGAAAGGATTAGGGGTCACTATGACTGCACCTTGAGAGTTCGCATCATTTTGGTAACTGCTCAGCTGAGACCTATAATGGAGCGTAAAGTTAGCCTTGGTAAAAATCATTCTTATATTCCCAGTAGCATCACTTTTATTAAGTTTTAGCCATCTGTTTTGTACCTAAGGATACTAGCTGAACCTTATGAAATGCTCCATATGATGATTATTAAAGAGTATATGCAGATCCCTCCTATTTGCCAAAGAGGAATTTTTGGAGTTTTGTCCTCTACTAGTTATACAGGACAGGTCACATTCATGTCCAGAAGGAAAACGAATAGGAAAGTTCATTAGTTCCACTGAATGCAGTGAGATGCTCATTCAGTGTCAGACATATAAGCCAAAATTAATATTTATATTAGTGCTTTTTCTAGAAATTCAGGATAGGTCTCAAACTAGAGTTTCTACATTTTTAGTGTTGGAGAGATGAAGATAGAAGACCAATCTGAAGAAATTGCCTTGGCTGGATAGCAATGGGTCGTTCTGTGATGATGGCAAGACTATACATCCTTATAAGTGATCTTTAACAGTCTAGCCTTAGACCCAGCCACCACTTGCTGGGCTTGGCTGGGCTTGTTGAAAGTCAAGACATGGGAAAGCTGTGATCATAGAGAGGGTTTCATTTTTCTGTCAGGTTCCAAATATTTGGACACTGCTTTTATTCTAGAAATGACAACGGAGTCACTTTTTGGTCTCTGACTTCCACTCAAAAGTAGTTATTTTAAGCAGCTTATTTAAACATGTCTAAAATTAGTGTTGGTCGATCTGAAAAACATGAATATATTTCATAGTGAAAATAAGCCACTTATGCTGTAATTAGGAATGATAAGTCTCCTATAAATAGAGAGCAATATAAAACTTCTGCTAGATTCGGATCTCCTAAGTTACAGTGACTGAAGTCCAGAGCATGGAAGAGAAGGAGACGGAGAAGGAGATGGGGAAGGGGGAAGGAGAGGGAAGGGGAGGGGAGGGGAATTGCAAGCCCCATATTTAATTATTTTACAAAACAAAACTATCATATTAACAGAGCTATCAACTAAAATTTTAGCACAGCATGAGGAATGAACACCTTCAAGTTGCATTGCCTGTACAAACAAAAGCTAAATTTTAGTGGAGGTATATTATTCATGGAAAAATAGGTGAATAGGGACTATTTATATAAAGTACACATTTATTAGTATACATAAATAGAATGTATCTACATCAGAGAACTATTGCATTAAAAGTGCCATCCCCTAGATGTTGACAGTTGAAAAATCTGTTGAAAAAATCTGTCCAGACAGCGGGAAAGAGACAGCATTTGTATGCTGAGGGGACGCCTCTGCCATCTTTTCCTCTTTTTTTTTTTTTTTTTTTTTTTCTGGGAATAAATATAGTTTAACAAAGCAAAACAAAAAGTAAAAATAAAATAAAAATAAAAAAGGCAGATAATCACCTACTGTAACTTTTCTTCATGATCAAGTATGCTTTGTTCCTTTGTTCCTTTATGCATTTCTTTTTCTGTAAAAATTATCAAACCTAAATTTGTACATTAATATACTGTGTGCAAAGCTAATACTTAAAATGTTATTTCCAATACCATATGAGATAAGTAGTGCACCAAATGTATATTTTTGAAAATACAGTGCTGAATAGTGAAGAGTTACAAAATTATTTTTAAGAATAAAGCCATATATGTTTTAGAAAATTTGAGCTGTTTATGAGCACATTCACAAGGCAATGTGAAGGTGGCATTGTTTTCTCTATAACCATAGATCAGTAAGATAGAAAGCTGTTTCATGTAAGCATAAAGCACAATGAGCACTGTAAATCTGCATGTTAGATTTTACACATATCGAGTGTTCATTATTGCTTCAAAATTATTTAATAACAATATTTAATTATATATGGCCTGTAACTAAGAAATTTTACCTAATACCCTTGAAGCTCCATCAATGATATCTGGATTGCTTATGTTAAAATATTACCTGTAATTAATATTTCAGACTCCTAATTTTAATACCTGAGTTTTTCAACCTCTTGAATATTTTTAGGACAGGGAACCTGCTATTTTGTCTTACAGATTTCTCTGTGCAGCATTGCTCTGACTCCAGTGGAAGTTCCCAGCTCACCTCTGAGCAAGTCCTTCCCAGAGACCAAACAACAAAACAGCAGTTCCAGTGTCAGCAGCACAGCTGTCTCAATGTACCACTGACACTGAAGTTCAATCCTCCCTAACTCCATCTGAACCTATATGTGACAGTCACACCTTGAGATGAACAGACAGATTTGTAACACCTTGCACAAGCAACATTCTGGGAGAAATGGATTATCTCTCAATATCATAGCCTGCTCCACTAGAAAAGACAGGGGTCACATACACACTCCCTAACAATAAGTGCTCATTTGTCAATGAGCCACCATCACTACATTGTTATCTGGTCCTCAGAAGGCTGACAAGTCTAATGTGACCATAGGGGTCCACCAACCCCCAAAACATCAGATTCGTTTTTTTCTTCAGGTCTCAAGCTGTCTGTTCACAGGAGTGTCTCTTCTAGGATCACATATTTCAAAAACAGCACTTTGAAAGTAAGAGTGTTGAAAAATCTTTCTAAATAACAGTAAATATAGGTTGGAATATAATATTATGTACAGAATTGCTTTTGTTCACATATCGCTGTGATGGTAGACAGCCAGCACGATCTGTTCTAAAATAAAGCACATAGCATTTCACAACTGAAAGCTCAAAACATGATTCAGTTCTTTACCATTGATTTTCCTATAGCTTTAGTTTTTTGATACTGCACTTTTTGTGTCAGTACTTTACAGTAATAAATAGTGAGACCATCAGATATGTATGGGATGAGTGACATACCTTGTAATTGGATACAGTTGAGCATAGTCCACAGATGATCAGTAGTATCATACAGAATATTGAATAGCATACCGACAATACAGTTACACAATGACATGCTGATCTGGATTTTTCCAACTTTTTGAAAATGCACTTTCTTTTGATATAGATTTCTCCATGCTACCAACTCTACTAGCATCTGCAGATTTTCAGCTGGACAGGAGTGTTAGAACTGACCATAATTACTTTTTTCAATAGCTGTTTACTCCTGCTGTCACTGATTACAGATGCTTTGTAGTGTCCCACACTGATAGAACTGAGATACATTTGCCTAATCACACTTTTTCTGACATGAAGGAAGATTTAGATTAGATACGAGGAAGAAATTCTTTGCCTAGAGAAGCTGTGGATGCCCCACCCCTGGAAGTGTTCAAGGCCAGGGCTTTGAGCAACCTGGTTTAGTGGAAAGTGTCCCTGTCCATGACAAGGGTGTTGAAATTAGGTGATTTTTAAGGTCTCTTCTAACCCAAACCATTCAATCATTCTATGATTTTATACTTTTGTGACATAACTTTTGACACTCCTGGGAATTACAGCTAGTGGGCAGAGAAGCAGTTCTATGCCATGAGAGGTGAGGATGTATTTAAGATCTGTCAGCCCCTTCAGTTTTTGCAGTTTGGAAATGAATCAGCTATAGCTGAAAACAAAATTTCTGCTTTCTATGCTTTAGCTTAAGACTAAATCTGATTCTCTGTCAACAATAAAATTATTGCAGAAAAATACCATAAGGAGAGCAAAAGTAACTGTACAAATCAAGTTTAAGGCATTTTTGCAACATTTTCATCAAAACATGAAAATCATATGAAATTAAATTAATTCAGTTCAGACAAAACCACTCAATTTTTTATGTCAGTGATATCCCAAATCTCAAAAACAAACAAACAAAACCCAACAACAACAACAACAACAACAAAAACAGAATCCACTTCTATATATTCACATTTATTTATTTTTTTTTCATAAGACTATTTATAAGTGGATGGATGCATAGGTAAGTTTCACTTATCCTTCTAGAATGCCTCAGCTGGCTATTTCAGACTCGCTGAGACTTGGATTTTAACTCTGAAAGTCACTACTTGGTCTTTTGGGTATGTCAGTATGTCTATTATGACATACATGTACATCAGGGCTTTTGTTCTGCAATTGTTCTGCATTAGAACTAGAAGTGTACATTAGCATTAGAAGCAATTAAAGGTTTTTATAGATAAATGTTACAAAAATGTAGCTTTGAATAAAAACTCTATGGTTATAACTTATTCATTAAATAACTATAAATTTGGAATCTGTTGTCATATGTACTGATGTGTATTGAAATAATATAACAGCACTTGAAATACCGATGGAGGAAGCTTCAAAGTCAGCCTCACAGCCATAAATTGTAAGTAAAAATATGGGAAATTTCTCTTTTTTCAACAATCTATGCTGAGTAGGGAAATTTTGGTAAATTCTATGTTGACTGTATTAAATTCATGACATCTTTTTTTTGTCTGTGTGCTCAGAACTGTACACAGCACTGTTGAAACCTCTGCACCATGATTTCCTGCCTGTCTTACTGTCATTAGCTAGACTATACTTGATTTCCTCAAATTGCTTTCACATTTCCTGCTTCTGATCTTTTTCCCTCTGTCCTTCTATTCATTTGCTCTTTTCTTGCCTCTCTCTCTCGTCTTCCTTTTGAGCTTCTCACATTGCTATTTTTCCATGTTTTTCTTATGCTTAGAAATGTTTCTCATTCTTTGTTCATAGAAGTCTTTTCTCCTCCTTCCAGAAAACAATTTCATTAAACAAGACTACAATATTTGTTTTTATACCAAAGCTATTTTAAATCTCAGATGATAAAATTTATACAAACTAAAACAGTAATAAACATATTTTAGTTATTTTCTAAAATAGTTGTCTTTTTTTTTTTTTAAGACAAGTTTATTTACAACACTTTCATAAAAAGATGGTGATTCATCTCAGTTCTTCTTCCAACACATCAGAGAAGTACACAGATGTCTTTTAAATGGACAGAACAGGGTGCAGAGAGATACAGGTCTTTGATTCATTTGAAATAAGTGGATTATCAGTTTCATTCTGCAACAGCATTTTTAAACCCAGCAAGACAGTTTCACATATAGAATCACAGCAAAGTATTTATGCTTTCATAGATGTTTACATATATGCTTACTGTTGCTGGTAAGGCACAAGAGGACAAAAGGAAAAAAGATGATGGGTTCATAGAGTTGCTCTGTGTTCACAAAGGTAGATGAACTAAAGGCCAGACATTTCATCAGTTTTTGCTGCAAGCAGATTTACATTTGAGTCACATGAAAAGGGCGTTTCAAGTTAGTTATAATTACTGTCGGAATCACTATGTCCACTTTGTTTGTTTGAACTGAAGAATTTTGTACATGTACTCATATGGCTACTTTGGCAATGCTGTTAGTCATTTTACTGCAGACTTGTGTTAAAGCTATATCTAGGTTTCTGCAGAAAGTCTATAAAGGTATAGCTTCTTCTGTCTATACACATAGCTGAAACTCAGCCTCATATTACCTCTTCACTTCTTGCTTATTATGGCTATTATTTTCTGGTCTTGAGGAAAGTGGTCCTATTGATATATGACTCTGCAGAATACTGCTGATTTAAGGGTTTTTGATCACAAAGAGCTTTATATTACAAAAGCATCAATATTAAATATAAACATATTAATATTAACCCCTACTAATGACCTATCTGAAGAATTCCAATATTCTGAGCAACATTTTAAAGCATCAAGCATCATGAGAAAAATGAATGGATCATACTGCTTGACATTTTCCTTAGCAGTAATCAGACTCAAAGAACATGTGCTAAGTTAGTAAATTTTGCACAAGAAAAATAAAGAATCTTGTGAAACAATGTGGAATTTCAAATATATTTTAATTGCTTTTTATTCTTTTAATTTGAAGACTAAATACCCTGTTGTTTTCCGTAACATTTTGCAACACTATTGGATGCTCTAAATTGTATGCAATTTTGCTATTTATAGACATAACAGCACAGTATGTTTCCTATTGTCCCATCACGCAAAAATTAATATCAGTGTTCAGTTGTTACTGTTTCCTAAAATATTATCAGTGCAAGGTTAAGGTGAACTGTTGAAAGATTTAATCCAAGTGGACCAGGATAGGCAAATACTAGTCTAATAGTGTGGGTACACAGTCCATTGTAGACTTATGTGGAAAATATTATAAGGTTCTCAAAGTTATTGTTCATCTGGATGCTTGTTAAACAAACATATCTAAGGTGTTTGTTCTTCCAATACCACAACCTAAATTTTATGATAGTATTTTTTTAATGTCCTGCATGGAATGTGTAATGGTTTCCTAGCTCTAGAATGGCATGAAGATGTGATGAATACATGGTGTTAATGATGTACAGTGCAGTAAATTGTACTAATGTTGCTGACTTTTATTTTTGAGTCATCATATGACTATCTTCTTCCTCTTTTTGGAGGCAAACTATGGCCATGACAATATGGGGTTCTCTTCCCAGGTGAGATACAAATCTTCACTGTTTGCATGAATAGTAGCCATTTGGGCTGTATTACATTGCATTCAGGTTTATGTCCTGAAGGCTATTTTATGGCAGACCACACAGATACGATCAATACCCAGCAACAAACCTTCTGACCAAGGGTGTTGCTTCTTTACTGTTTCTGTTATCTTCATTCATGGTATTCAGAGTTCTGTTTTTGTGGTATTCAGAGTTCTGTTGTTTTTAAACAGAAAACACTGAAAAAAATAAAATCTGTTTGTTGCAAATTTAATGTTCTGACCAGCCAAATTTTGTCTGTAAGACTAAAACTATTTTATACATTTATTCATACGCATTACTCTATATAAATACCTGTGAAAAATGAAAGTAAAATTACTAAAAGTTCTTTAAACATTACAGAATAATCATTGCCACTAGATACTGCATGCAATGCACATACTTTTTATGATCACACACTTCTATATATTATTTTTCACAAATAAACCTCAGGCGTATTTTGTACTCCACACTGCAGAGAGCACTCTTCAAACACTGACATTCATTCAGCATATAATTTAGATATAGCCAACATGATTGTGTTATCTTCAACTATAAAACATAGTCAGGAGGATAACATTTCTTAGGGGAAAATTCTTCAACAAGAATACTGGAGAAGTATGTATGCAGAAATCTTGTTATCAAAAAGGAAAAAAAAAAAAAAAAAAAGAAAAGAAAAGAAAAGAAAAGAAAAGAAAAGAAAAGAAAAGAAAAGAAAAGAAAAGAAAAGAAAAGAAAAGAAAAGAAAAGAAAAGAAAAGAAAAGAAAAGAAAAGAAAAGAAAAGAAAAGAAAAAGAAAATGATAGATTTATCTCTATAGAACCTACGGTAATGGTGGGGAGAGCTACTTTGATAATATATTGTACCCTATGGTCACATGTTTTTATACTCAAAACATTCTAATACCCCCCAGAAAACAAGAATGATTTAGTATTTAAGGAGAACTTAAATTTAAACTACCACTTTGTTTAGGGATGTGTGGTGGTTTTACCATGCTGGGCAGCTAAACACCACAACCGCTCTCTCACTCCCCCTCCTTAGATGAGGATGGGAAGAAGTAAAGCAAAGAACAACTCACAGGTTGAGATAAGGATAATTTAATTAAAGGTAAATAAAAATAAAAATAAAAATAAAAATAAAAATAAAAATAAAAATAAAAATAAAATAAAAATAAAAATAATATGAACTAAACAATTTAACTAAAGGGAAAAAAAAGGGGGGGGAAAGGGGAAAAGGGAAAAGGGAGGAGGAAAGGAAAAAAAAAGGGAGGAAAACAAACAAATAAAACAAATGAAGGCTTTGTGGAAATGCAGAGGAAAGAAATTACTCTCTACTTCCCACAAATGAGCGATGCTTGACCACATCCTTGAAGCAGGGCATCAATGCACGTAGCTGGTGTTCGGGAGGAGGACCGATGTTTTCACAACGAGAGCCCACCCCTCCCCTCTTCTTCCTGTTTCCATCTTTTATTGCTGAGTGTGACATCATATGATATGGAATATCCCTTTGGTTGGTTTAGGTCAGCTGCCTTGGTGATGTTTCTCCTCCCACTTTTCGCCCACCCCCTAGGAGGGTTAAAGAGAGTCCCAATGCTGTGACAACGCTGCTCAGCAGTAGACACAACACTGGTGTGATAACACTGCTGTTCCAGCTACAAAATTCAGAGCACAGTACTGTATGGGCTGCTGCCGGGAAAGTTAACATTCCAGCCAGACCCAGTACAGGATGACATGTTTTTGTAAGATTTAAATTCATACTTTATATTTAGTTTTCTGATTGGTACATCACATCACTAATCACCAAGTGCATATTTAACTACTGATGGCTCCTCACAGGGCCAAAAAGGAAAAATAAATGGTCTATACAGATACAATGGTATATTTTCAGTAAGGCAAATGTTATTACGTTTGAATTTCGCATACAAAACTATGATGCCTTTTGAAATCCCTTCCATAAGCAGATAGCTAGTCTATCTTGACTAAAACCAAGTATAACAATGCAATGGGAAGTTCATGTTTTCCTGCTTGAATATTTAATCACATAGACCTATATCTGGGTAGCAGAATATTTTTATACTGTTTGATAACCTCAAGTCCTCAGTTTTTATCTTTATACAAATAAAGGATAATTTTTCATCTTCTGTTTGAATAAAATAGCTCAGGACAGATGACATTAGTCTAAATTTAGATGTCAAAATTGGGCTAAATTCATGTAAAGTAGATGTGCAGGTTCCTTCAGTAATCCACAGAGATCCCACAAGTATCTTGAGAGAAACAGTGACTGTAGTCAAGTCTAATCTATCCTAACCAGCCTAGCCCAGTGGTTAAATCTAAATCTGAATTACTTTGGTTAGGTGTCACAAATTCTCCCTTATGTTTTAATTCTCCTGAGTCCTGATGAAAGCTGCTCATGTTACCTGAGGATGCTCTGAAGTCAAAGAGACAAACAGGTGAAATAAAAAGACTGAGTCAGAAAAGTGTCATTTTCCTCACTGCAGCTGGAACTTTATGCATAGTGACCACCAGATATGGTTATTCATAGAATGGCCTGGGTTGGAAAGGACCTCAAAAATCTAGAAGTTCCAACTCCCCTCCCACAGGCAATGATGCCAACCACTAGATCAAATTGCTCAGGGCCTCATCTATCCTGGCCTTGAACACCTTCAGGGATAGGGCATCCATGAGCAACCTGTTCCAGTGCTTCACCACCCTCTGAGCGAAAAAAATCCTTCTAACCTCTAATCTAAATCTCCCCTCTTTTAGTTAAAAACCATTCCCCCCTTGTCCTATTATTATCTACCCGAGTAAAGAGTCCTTCTGCATCCTTTTTATAAAACCACTTTAAGTATTGAAAAGCTGAGATGAGGTCACACTAGAGCCTTCTTTTCTCCAGGCTGAGCAGCCCCAGTTCTTTCAGCCTATCTTCATAAGAGAGGTATTCCAGTCCCTTGATCATCTTTGTGGCCCTCCTCTGGACCCATTCTAACAGCTCCACATTCTTCTTGCACTGGGGGCCCCAGACCTGGATGCAGCACTCCAAGTGGGGCCTCACAATGACAGAGAAGAGGGGCAGAATCACCCCCTTTAACCTGCTGGCCACTCCTCTTTTAATGCATCCCAGGATGCAGTTGGCCTTCTGGGCTGCAAGCACGCACTGCTGGCTCGTGTCGAGCTTTTCATCCACCAGAACCCCCAAGTCCTTCTCTCTAGGGCTGCTCTCAAGGAGTTCTTCTAATCTGTACTCATGTCTAGGATTGCCCTGGCCGAGGTGCAACACCCAGCATTTAGATTGTTGAACTTCATTAGTTCACATTTAGGTTCACATTAGGTTCACATGGGTCCACTTCTCAAGCTTTTCCAGGTCCCTTTGGATGGTGTCTTCCTTCATTGGTATCAACCATACCACTTAACTTGGTGTCATCTGCAAATTTGCTGAGGGTGCACTCAGTCCCACTGTATACATTGTTGATGAAGATATTAAACAGTACTGGTCTGAGGACAGACCCCTGAGGTACAGCACTCATCACTGGCCTCTATTTGGACATAGAGCCATTGATCACCACTCTCTGGGTGCAACCTTCAAGGCAATTCCTTTTCCACTGAATGATCCACCCTTCCAATCCATCTCTCTCCAATTTGGAGATCAGAATGTCATGTGGGACCATGTCAAAGGCCTTGCAGATGTCCAGGTAGATGACATCGATCAGTCTTCCTTTGTCAATTGATGCAGTCACTCCATCATAGAAAGCTACAGATTGTTCAGGCACGATTTACCCTTGGTGAAGCCATGCTGGCTGTCTCGGATCACCTATTTGTCTTGCATGTGCCTTGACACTTGCTTCCAGGAGGATCTTTTCCGTAATCTTACCAGGTGAATTATTTTATGTCTTACCAGATTCTGACCTGCCTTCTGCCTTTGACTGTATCCCAGTTTATGCCATTAGTTTAAATTATTTCCCACGTGATGATAGCAAGCATTAGGGAATCTTAAGAAGACGGTGAACAACAAGAAAATTTCTATTTAAAAAATCTTGAGATCTTAATCAAATGCTTATTTTTTATAAAGACAAGGCAAATGATGTCAGATTGAAGAAGGCAAGATATACAGTGGTCATAGCTCATGAGAAAGCTACCATGTTTTTATGGCATTTGCTGTGGTACATTTGACCTCATATGTATTAGTTTTGCTACAGTGAGAAAAAGTGATTTATTGCAGTAGTTAGTTTCTAGCATTCACTGAGGAAGAGGGAAAATATTTTGTCTTCTACTGACCTGATAATCTGATTATAGTCTACTAGTACTATATAATACCAGTAACTGAAGCCATATTTATTCCATTAAATTCCCACAGGATTTTACTCAACTGAAGAAACAATATTGCTTTATTCTGAAACTAAGAAATGGAAAATAGCAAAACTCCTGCAAGACAAATGGCTATGTATGTATGGATTTTATTACCTTTGTGATTATAGTATAGCAGGTTTCTAGCTGCCATGTTCTTGTTCTCCAATATTGCTTTGTTTCATTTTTTTACTATTACTGCTATGTTTTACATACATTCAAATAATGTGAAAATAGGATACTGAATCTTTGAATGTATTCATGGGGAATATGTTCATGTTTTGTACAGATATAAAATTCAGGCCTCTGTCCTTTCATTCTACATAAATATCATTGAAAGCACTTAAAGAAACCAAGAGAGTTGATTTTATTTTTTCAACTAAAGGAAATAAGTTATTTAAAGTTATTTAAAAGTTTTACATAATATTTGTCTTAATTTTGTAGATTAAAATAATGAGACATAAACATTTAGTTCGGGAGGAAATTCCATAGCTTAGTAATTCAATCTGAACTGAGAAGGTTTTCAAATTATTTGGCCTACACTTCTGTGTTGATTTTGCTCCAGTGGGCAGCCACGCTCCACCACAAATACTCTCCCACTCCCCCTCCTCAAAGGGAAAGGGGGAGAAAATACAATGCAAAGGGCACAAGGGTTGAGATACGGATGGGGAGAACATTCTACAATTGTCATGACTGGCAAAACATACTCAGAGTAGGGAGATAGTAGGATTAATTTCCCATTGCTAACAAGCTAGAGAAGTGAGAAAAAAAGGAAAGAAACAAAAAACATCTTCCGCTCATCCACTCTCTTCCTCCTCCTCCCCTTGAGAGAAGCAGGACATTGGGGAAATGGGGGTTGTATTCAGTCTATAGCATTTTGAATCCACAGCTCCTTCACAGTCACTCTCTGCCCCTGCTCCCCATGGGGTTCCTCCCACACGATGTCATCCTTATAGAACTGAGCCTGCAGGGGCTGCCCACAGGCAGCAGCTCTTCACCACAGGGGATGTACCACGGGGTCCATCCATACCTCAGGAGTAAACTGCTCCAGCATAGGTCCCCCACAGGTGGGCGGCAGCTCTCCCCAGACCCCCTGCTCCTGCGTGGGCTCCTCTCCACGGGCTGCAGCTCCAGCCTGGGGCCTGCTCCTGTGGGGCCTCTCCATGGGCCACAGCCTCCTCCAGGCCACATCCACCTGCTTGACTGGGGGCTCCTCCACGGGCTGCAGCATGGAGATCTGCTCCATGTGGGACCCATGGGCTGCAGGGGAACGTCTGCTCTGGTGCATGGAGCACCTCTTGCCCTCCTGTGCTGACCTAGGGGTCCGTGGGGCTGTTTCTCATTCCTCTCTCTTTCCCAGCTGCTATTCCAGCAGTTTTTTTTTTTTTTCTTCCTTTCTTAAACCTGCCCTCACAGAGGCACAAATAATATCACTTACTGGCTCAGCTCTGGCCAGCAGTGGGACCCTTCTAACATGGGGCAGCTTCTGGATTCTTCTCAGAGCAGCAACCCCTATGGTCCCCCACTACCAAAACCTTGCCACGTAAACCCACTACAACTTCTTAGCATCAGCTCATTCTTACATGTTACATATCTTTTTATGTTTTTAACTATCTCAGTCATCACACCTCTATTTAGCATTAATGAAGCATTATGATATACCACTTTACTGTCTGGTTTCATCTCAAAGCTTCTGTTAGTATTTCTGGTTTCTTAGTTTCTTTGTCCTATTTACTGTGTCTTTTTCAGTTTATTTTTGCAGATGTTCTGTTATGATAATTAGTCTTTTTTTTTTTTTTTCACCATCTTTTAGCTTGTTTGCAAACCAATTTGAATTGATTTTTCTAATTAAGTATTTGCATAATAATATTAAATACTTTATTAAAGTAATTTCTAGACTATTACAATTCCCTCTCTTATTTATATTCTTAAAAATTGAGTATATTTTGTCTACTCTGATTACTCATTAAATCCATAATTTTATTAAACACAAAAAGTAATTTACTGAGCACTCAAAAAAAAATCCATTAAAATGAATAAAACTGATGGTTCTAAATCACATCTGTTGGGATCTCATGAGCCATCATTTAGCATTTTTCTGACTTTAATGTTATAAGCACAAATATACAGTCAGGCCATGAAGTGAAATGCTAGAAATTT
The DNA here is from genome assembly GCF_964035555.1 of Netta rufina. Classification (NCBI taxonomy): domain Eukaryota; kingdom Metazoa; phylum Chordata; class Aves; order Anseriformes; family Anatidae; genus Netta; species Netta rufina. Next base: position 115,202,633 of record NC_140124.1, read on the forward strand.
TGCTTAACTTATGCTCTCCATTTCTTAGGACTCACATGTTAGCAGCTTGTTTTTTCAATATTCTACCTTTATAAATTATGAATGTAATCTGTCCTATTTCTCTCTCAGCCAGCTTGTCTGTGTCTGTCTGTCTACCTCCTTTGTGGTGGGTGGATGAGTGGGAGGGAGCTGCAATAGCAGTGTATAGTTTTACAGCTCTGCTGCCTTAAGATTAATTGTACAGTTCTGTTAGATGTCCAGGTTGAGAACTGCTCAGGCATTGAACAAAATAATACTACTACAGTTTTGTTCTGGACATATTATTAAACTTTATGCAAACAACATGCATCAATAGCAACAAAATATTTGCATATAAATAAACATAACCTTAACTAAACATCCATATTACATAACATAGACCACATCTTCAAGTTGCTATATACAGAGGCAACTTGTAGACAATGTGGATTACTCTGGGTAAACTAATTGCCAAAAGAACAAAAAAAAGTTAAAGAGGAGAAGATTCAGTTCATCTAAATTGGCTGTCTTTTGTTGTTCTTCTTAAGTAAATTGTTTAGATTCCTTCTGTCATTGGTGGAAATAGGCAGGTGATAGTGTTAAATAAGCACTCAAAACTATAACTACGTGATATTAGATATACAAATTAATATTTTTGCATTTGTGTCCAATTTCTGCACCTTCTAAATTTTTTAAGAATCAGAAGTCTGAAAAGTGGGGGGTTATTTATTTATTTATTATTTTTTTAAACTATCTAAGATGAGAAGGATTTTAATTCAGTGTTCAATAGCTACATCCAAGAAAGACAAGCAAAGGCAAGTGAATAAATTTGGAACTACCACCACAGGTAGTGTCTGCAAATGTCAACTCCAATCTAACGTAAACTCTAAAAATATTTAAATGCATATTTTAAATGCATATTTTAAAATATGATCAGCTCACTTATGCTGACCACTACGATGATAATTATAATAAATATAGAACCATATCACATCATCTTGATAATCATCTGTAGTAAGAGTATACTTCATGCATGCATGAATATGTTCTGAAAAAATATCTTGCCAGCATTTAAAGTCGATTCATCTCCTAAATCAACAAATTTTAGTAGGTTAACAAGAAATGGAAAAAGAAAATAGTATGAAATTTCTCACCATTTCCAGGTTTGTTGTGGAGAAATCCCGTAAACAAACAGTTTCTTTAATCAAGATGGTTTGAATGGAATGAGATAATTTATACATTTTTTAAATTTATATTTTTTAAAATTATATTTTCCATATTTTCTATACTTTAAATACTTTCCATATTTTCCATACTTTTAAAACCTTTTTTTTTCTTTAACACATGAAAAAATGGAAATTTCTGAAAAGGCAGAGCTTTGTGTTTCTTACCAAAGTCAACAGCAACTGCAGCTTTTCAAAATCTTGCAATATTTTGTAAGACAGTTTACATGTGATATAGAATCCATAAAGCACAAAGCTAAATATTGTCTATTTCTAAGTTCCAAGCACAACCGGTGAAATATTCAAAGGTATATTTCTGCAAAAATCACATGCCATTTACAGATGGTGAAATATAAAGAGCTTGTTTTCTCCAGAAAGAGGCATATAAAGAGGTAGAGATGGGATTATGCAGAGTAAGACTCATATAAAATATAAAATAAACTTGAAAATTAGAAAGGTAAAGGAGAAAAAGAAATCAGAAAATAAGAAAGGAAGATGAAAAAAGATTGAAAGCAGAGCAGAGCAGAGCAGAGCAGAGCAGAGCAGAGCAGAGCAGAGCAGAGCAGAGCAGAGAAGAGAAGAGAAGAGAAGAGAAGAGAAGAGAAGAGAAGAGAAGAGAAGAGAAGAGAATTCTTATATCTATCTAAACCTGAATGTAAGCAACGTTTGATACAAAGTCTATCAGTGTCAGTTTATTAGCTAAGACTAGATGATGACCCCTAGATGAGGGGGTCATTGATGACAGACACTAAAATGAATAGAAAAAAAAATATATATATATATCAATAGGACTTTGCTTCCTGATTCAGGTGGTTCTCTCTTTACTATCTAAATGAATGGCAATATACCCAAATTATTGCTGGGATAATTATATATATATATAATATATTTATATATATATCATATATATTATATATATAATATTATACTATTAAGTACATCATTCAATCTCAGATATATTTTATAATTTTAAAGGCAGTTTTACTTTATTTTAAAAGTAGGCTACTGATTTGAAAAAGCCAAAATATGTATATTTAACATTATCTCAGTGATCCCTAAAACTTCCCACTGGATCAAAGATTGCATGATTCATTACCAAAAGCAGAAAAGCAGATTGTAGAAGTTATGTTGCCATATCTTCTTGTGTATTTTAAATTTCCTGAAATGTTAATACAGTAAAAACTAATAAATGATAAAATTAAAAGTTACATACTTTATGACAAGATCTTCATGAAAAAGGAAAAAACCCACCTTCTTACATATTTGTCTGCTTTATTTGCTAATCATTTCTTCCCATAACTTAGTTATATTTTATGCAGACAGCACATATAATATATCTAAACTACATATACAGCAGGTTTCATACTTACAAACACAAAGGTATCCAAGCTGAGGTATGAAGACTTGAAAAGTTTCCATTAGATATAAACACATTTTAGACAGGATACAGTTTCACAAACTGCAAATCCTTATTGATTATCGCTTAGGAAAATTTAAGTAACCATTGATCACCATATCATAAGTCTCTCCTCTGAAAACTAAGCTAGTTCACTTCTGTTATAGGCACTAAATGCAATTCAAAAACCAACAAACAAACCCTAGCCAGTTAAATGGGACTATTAAAGATTTGTCTTAATTTTCTCTGACCTTTTTCTCACATCCAGTTTCCTTTTCTACAGTAGTAATATTTAAATGGAGACAAAAAATAACAAGGTGTTGGGAATTTTACAGATTACCTATTGATATGAAAGTCTTCATTTATTGCCTACAGCCCTTCTCTCTGGAGACTATTTCAAGGTGAAATTTTCTTGGTCTCTGCTACATGGAGGAGTCTGGCCTTTTTTATTCTTCTTCCTCTGTGTTGATGCTTTGTCTGCCAGACATGCTCAGGGACTTGCAGTCCTCAGACACTCACTTCAGAATAAAATGGAGGCTGGTTTTTGAATAGGGCTGGCTGGGCTTGGTCAGGCCTTTAGGGAAGCAAATTGTTCTGTTGCAAACTTCACAGATTATCCTGCAGATGTCCTATAAGTGAAAGCAGATTTTCATGCCTTATAGTTCCTTACTATCTCTTACACTAGATACATGAATGTTACATGCACAATGACTAACAGAAGTGATCAGATTGAATCTGGAACAGTGTTGCATTAATACAGGATTCTGCTACCCTTACGTATCTCAAATACTATTCCAGTATCAGTAATATTCTCTAAAATAAAAGTTAGTGCTCAAAGTGAATAGCAACTGGCAGTAGACTATGGCACTTTCTGTATATATATTGAAAAACATTGACTTTGCTTTTGATCTAGAAGCTCATTAGAAGAAGAGAACAAATCAGAACTGTTTTATCACTTCATTCTTTATGATCTTTTATAAATAGATGGATTCTCACATCATATTATCCTAGGCTAACCCAGCAGATGATGCAGATTCATGTAGTTCTAGTATTCCAGAAGGAGGTGGCAGTATACTTTATTCTCTGAACCTCTGTGCTTACCTAGGAACAAAAAGAAAGTCAGTGTAAAACAGGCAAAAATGAAAAATGAGGTGAATCTTGAATCTTAATTAAGTGCATATGTTTCATGATCATTTTCATTTCAAACTTTTGAAGAAGATTAGAAATAACAGTGCTTAAAATACTATAATCACAGGTATTGCAGTGGCTTTTACGAGGGTCAGACAGTCGTTGTTACATTTTTCATAGCACTTAAGCATTCAAGATGCTTGGTGCATCTTGAAGCAGAAAACTGCTTCAGAATTTGTGTTTCAAACAAGTTTTTCTTCCTTTTCTCTTCTTTTTACTACAACGAAGTAAAGTCAGATGTCAAACCCAGAGATCCTAATACAGCCAGTTGGCTCCTAGATCAACATGTTATTTCCTGTTCAATGCAGGAGTAAACTTACAGATGTTTTCAGGTGCCTAACACACACTAAAATCACTGAGATTGAGGCCCTACTTTGTGAACATTGTTATACAATTTTACTTTAATATTTCAATATCAGTTAAGGTTGCTTGTTCCCTTTGTGTGTGACTAGAGGAGAAACCTGTGCTTAACAGATTGACATAGTATTTCTCAGTTACTGCAATAGTTACAGAGGAATTTAGCAGACTCACTTCATTTAAATAACAAGTAAACTGCCAAACATGTAAACTGTAATATAAAATCTGATTTTTTGAACAATATTATTCTGTTGCTTCAAATGATGTTATTAATTATTTCAAAAGAGACAAGGGCTAAGGCCCAGGTATAGAGACATACCATGGGAGTATTTTTAAAGGTCATCTATGTTCAGCAGTCTAAGTATTCTGTAAAGTTATTCTTGTTAAGTCTATAGACAAACCAATAAAAAGCAACAAATCTCTTGTTAAAGCCAATAGTTTGATAGCAGAATTTGAAAAGGATTAATGTATTTATTGCATTCCTTCACAGTATATTAAAAATCCACGTAAAAATTGTAAAGAATTGAAAATAAAAGAAATTGTATAAACTATTGACATCTGGGAAATAAATTTTCAATTTTGAAAGGTGACAGCTAAAAAATTTCTGTAGCAGTGCAATCATTTTAAAAAATATATATGAAATGGTTTCATACAAAATGGCTTTTCTCATTCTGTGTGATCATACTTGATTCTGCATGGGTTACTGAAAAAAAAACAAACACACAATATTTTGGAAGAGGAATTAAAATGGGGGAAAGAAAAAAACACTTTTTTTTTCTCATAAAAAATAATTCTATGAAAGTTGGATAAAGGGTAGCAATACCCAATTTTGTAGTCTTTTTTTTAAACATCAAGTGTGTAGTTTATAATACAAGTAAGTCAATTTTCTGAATGTATTTTGTAGAGAACAACTACTGCAGTATAACGGCTCAAGGAAAAAAATCAGAAAATTTCCTGCCTCAAAGTTCATTGCAGACATTTTTCACTATGAGACATACATTGTCATTACAGATTAATATGAACAGATTTGTCTTGAAAACTTGAACACTCAATGCTGCAAAGTACAAATCTTCTCACTACTGGTACAAAAATGTCTTGATAACGGAGTATTTATTATTTTCTTGTTTTGTAGATGTTTCCTCCCTGCCTATGGAAAATTGTTCCTCCCACTACAAATGGTGCCAAATGACACTATAAAGCTATTCTTTTCTTACTCTGACAATCCCATTTTTAACTTTTCCTCTTAGCATCAGTATTAGAAGATCTTTTGATGATTTCATATATTTATTGTCTGCATCTTCGTTCTATAAAAGGGTAATATCCATTAATTACCTTGTCATAAGACCTTATTTTCATTGTGCAATAAGTGCTTTTTCACTTCCATGACTTCTGAGGTATGGTGGCTGTTCTGCTGAATGACCTGAGAGTGAAATAGTAATATAGTATTAATCATTATGAGAGGTAAGCTTGGAAATTCATAAATTCACAGAAGACTGTTTTCAGGACAATTTACTATTCAGACCTCATGTTCACACTGTGAATGATTGTAATTACATGCTGTGACAATAACACATTCATAATACAGTACAGAAATGAACTCATATTTTTAGTTCATTATTTAGGGCAGCAATTCACAACCAGCCATAGAAATAGGACAATACACAGGAAGCAATTTACCATTCATTGCAAGTGAGCAATGGAGAAAACTAATTCCATAAAGTTTCTGACCCTTGCTCTTGGAAAAACTGTTAGTTTAGTCAAAAGTCTAAGAAGTCTTCCTCACCCTAACAGTTCTGATGATTATTGTACATACATATAAACTACTAAAACTCCGGAATAATCTTCCAATAGTGTATCATTATAGTCAGACACCTAAGAAGAAGTATGTCTCCTTTAATCAAGGTTTGTTTGAGAAATTTTTCATTTTTCTTAACAGGATACATCTTCTATTTATTAGAACTTATCACATAGATCCATACTAATAAGTACAGTCATACAGTCTCTTTTGTGTGTGTGTGTGTGTACTGTGGTAAATGGTATTGATTTGTCAGGTTTATAGTAAAAAATAAATAAATAAATAAAAGCATGGATTTTAGGTGATGCTCACCTTTTCCCTAATATGAGCTATTATTTTGCAGTGTAATGATTAATTACACCTGTTATACTTTGTTACTAAAGCTGACTGCTCTACCAGGTTTTGCTGAGGTACATAAAAAAAATCCTTACATCATGAGATCTTTAACAGCACAGTCTATGTGATCTCTAAAAGCACAATTTTATTTGTGAAAATACTTTTCATAAAATGCAAACTGTTTTATGAGCGAGTCATGGAATACAGCAATGTCTAAGCTGATCAATGAAACCAAATGCTGCAGTCCTGATTTTTTTACAGAAATGAAACATCAAAATATGGGATGCTGGTCCAATGGAAGAACAACAGCAGAAATTCTGCATTAGGAAATGCCAAGGTAGACAGGAGTACATATGAGTATATAGGCTATTATGTGACAAACCTGTGGGACATACGGTGGAGATACAAGGGAACAACATGAAGAGAACCATTTCTACCACCACAATTCAGAGGTATCTCAAACGTAACAGATGTTATTAATGGTTACCATGTGTAGGGGGGCAAAAATCTTGCAGATAATAAGGACTGAAAATAATTTTATTCTCATGTAGAGATAAAGGATTAAAAAGGATTCCATGTCTACAGGGAACTCTCTCCTGAGTAATTTCACCATTACCGACGGGAATCATATGGGCAGATCCAAATAAATTTAGAAGAGAACACATAGTTTTGGTGTTCTTTCTGACAAGTTAATTGGGAAGTTCACCAAGACCTGTGTTTCCCATGCTGGAAGAACCATAAGGGCTACAACCTGAATGCTAATGGAGATGTCGAGATTGTTCTTTTACAGTGGAAAAACTGTAAGGAATGTAGAGGGAAAAGAGAATAAGTGCATTTGCACAAATTACACCCAGCAAATTGCTTCCCACTCAGTGTCTGAAAATATGTTGTTTGCTCTAGACATTGTGTGTTGATACCATAATACGGATTAGTCAGTCCATGTCAACTGGCAGTTTCAGATAATTCTCAGATACAGTTTGGGATATGAAACATTCATGGGATCTATCCTTTCCCATAGGTTTTTTGCCTCAGGCGCCTTATTTTGAAGGTTGAGGAATAAGCCTAGATTTTGTCCATTTCATATTAGTTGGCTTTAATGTCTGGGAACATTCTTAAGAATGTTTAGTTTGCCAAAAAATTAGCAGAAGCTTAAATAACAAGTGAATACTCAGACTGCAGTGACAAAAATGGGAAAAGTCAGGGCTTGCATTCATTAGAAGTCTAGATATGCAGGTCCTACAGAAATGTTTCATTAGAACACAGAGTGCTAGCCTATCGTTGAGAATCCAGACAAAAATGACTGATTTGTCACCTTATTTTTAAGTTATTTAAGACAGGAACATTACACCTGTATTTATTTTTTATTACTCTCAACTAACTTTTGGTGCTTCATAGAAAACATTTTCATTGAACAGAAACTGTATTCTTCCTGCTGCTCTGGTCAATTTGCACTCTTAATTTTGTCCTGACCCAAGACCTTTCAATTTATTAGAAAGAACTTGTATTCCTTCAGCTAGATTTATAGTAGGCCCCTATAATGTTCCTGAAAGAAATATGAAGCAGCATACATATTACCTTAGCAAAGCCACTTTTGTATTTAACATAGTTTTCAGAAGAAACTCAAATACTTACAAACAAGGCATTCCAGTTCTTACCACCTTGATAGACAGTTCTGCAGTATATCACATTACAATATCTTCTCCTCTTTTTATACTACCCTGCTAATGCTCTGATTTGTATCACGTCTCTGTCAGGGCAGTATGAATCCTTGAGTGTCTGTGAGAGGACTCCATATCAGGAACTTTTTGTGCTGTCTCTGCTAAGCTGATGAGCTAATGTCTTTCCAGAGGTTTTATGTTTGGATCCATTTCAAGAAGGTCATTGCAGTATAATAACAGAGTTATAACAATAGAGTTCATGAATCAATGATGATCTGCAGAAAGCCAGCTGGTCACCCAGAATTTGTTTCTCTTGTCCAGCTGAAAATCTGAATTAAATATGTCCCTAAATCTTCCTTTCAATATAAAAATTGCTCCCTTTACTCCAGCCATAAATGTTGAAAGGCTGTGAATTTGTGGAATATGTGATTTGTGGTAGAGTAACTTAAAACAGTGACATCAATAAAACCATCTTGCAGTTCAGATGTATTCTTTCTCATGAAAAATGTAAGAGCATTTATATTAAAGGAAAAAGTTACAGGCTTGTGTTAATGATTGGGGGAAAACAATTCAGAGGCAAAGTATGAGGATCACAAATGGAATACATTTGAATTACATGGAGCATAATAGATAGCCCTAGAGTAAACACAAGGATGTATTTCACTCAAGAACTCAGCTGCAGTTATAAAATGTGTGAGGTTTATGAACGGCATCAGAGCCTCAGGAATTAATTCACAGTGATGCCATATGTTGTTATTTATAACACCCACTTTATAATTACTACTACTAAACAATCTAATATTTGTAGTTGTAATATTTCAGAGATTAAATCATTAACTTGAAATTCTGCACTTCCTTTAGGTAACATCACCAAAACCACACTCAATTTCTTATCAAATAAGGTTTCAGGGGGATTGTATTTCATTACAAACTGACTCCTGCTGAATGACATTTTATACCACAAGCAACTATTATATTTAATAGGACTTTTTGTGTGTGTGTGTGTCTGTGTGTGTGTGGAGTGCAGTGCTAATAAACATAAGAGTAGTGATGGAGTAATGATCTCATTTTTTGACTTGCAAAGATAAAGATTTATATTTTGTCCATTTGATATTTAGAGCACACAGCGTAACAAAATAATTACAGAAAGAGTGCTTGTTCTATAAGGCATTGCTTATAGAACAAGCTTATATTGCTTAAATCATAAATTTGAACAATCTCTTCCTGATTTCTACAAATTGTCTAAAACAATCCCTGGAGACAATGCTATTCTCGGAAATTACCTGTGATTTTTCTTTGCATGATAACATCCTTCACCATACTCATTCTTGGTCTCTTCTATTATATGTACCATTTTGGCAGTACAACCATCATCAGAAATCAAAGTAAGGGAAAAGCATTCTTGCTCTCTGAAGCAGCTTGCAGTGACAGGCTATCTGAGCACAACTGAAAAACAACTTCAGGGAATCAGAACTATCTCACAGAAGTCTTCTGGACAGCTCCTCACCCATTTCTAGTTATCTTGTTTTTCTCCTATTTTTTATTTTACAGCTTCCCTCCTCCTCCCCTCCCTTCCCTCCTCTTCCCCTCCCCTTCCCTCCTCCTTCCTTCCTCCTCTTCCCCTTTCCCCCCCCCCCCCCCCCCCCACATACACACACTCCCCTGGACTTTGTACTCAGATAACAATGAATACATTCAAAAAGAGGCCTTTAATCAGTAGTTATTATTTATGAAATGGCTTCTGGTCACTCAAATTCAATATCTCTTTTATTGGAATAAATAAAAAAAAGTCTTCTCATAGAAGGTCTTGCATAGCTTGTTTAAATCACACCCTTATGTGTGACATGTTGCACTGTGTTGGTGAAATTTTTATACTACAGAGTATTAGGTGTTCTGCTTTGATCTTTGTTAATATGACATGCTGAAAATACAAGATAGAGTGAAGGAAGGTAAGGAGGATATTAAATCCAATTTAATCCAATCCAGGTCTGGGGTCACCTAAATCAGAATCTGAATATTCCCTAGTAGAGTTCTTTCACATATCTTTGTGGAATGATTCATCAGCCCTCCATGGTCATTAGGCCCAGTTTGTCAAGTTTTTCAAAATATGAATGGTTGAAAGGACCTCTCTTTTCATCATAGTAATTAAACAAACAAACAAACAACAAGGAAGAAAAACATTCCAATCTTGATTGCATTGAACTTTTCAGGAGAACTGCTAAGAGATTATTATTATTTGTTCTTTTAGAGTTCCAGTTTGACTTTCACAGTTAATTGTGATTATTTTCAGTGAAACTTTCAAAGCAAGAGAATAACTTGGAGAAAAGTGTTGTAGTAAAAATGTCATGATTTGAGCCTGATTTTTTGATTTTTTCATACTGTGATTTAATAGACATATATGTGGACCTTATTGATAAGTAGTCTAGAAATATGTTGTATATGACCAAAAGCAATGCCGAACTATATGCAGTATAAGTATGATTTTGATATGGGAAATCATGAATATCAGATAAGATACATAAATCCTACTTAATAAAAAGCTTTGTTTTCCTCTAATTTCCACATTTTAGCTTAAGTTCAATACAGACAACCTCTTCCTGGTAAAGAATACTTATTTGATGTAGCCAAATATTTCTAGGCCTATTCAAGGAGTCTCACTGATTCTTATCCCCCTTCAGATCTGTAATATTAATTAATGCAAGCAGGAATATAAATAATTCTCATTTCTTTTACCCATTACATCACTGCCTGTCATTTCTCTTTTCAGAGATGCCTGTGTTGCTCTGGCAAACCAGGTACCATCTGTTTGCCAACTTTTGTGGACTTCATTTATATGTAATACATAACACATAAAATTATGGAGAGCGTTATCTTGCCATCTTCATATTTTATACCATCCAATAAAAGGCAAGTGTACCTGAGGAAGACATACAGGTGAATCTTGATTAAGATCAGATGAGTTAATCATGTACTTATGCAGCAGACAGAAATAAAGGATCAAAAATTCAAACATTATTTAAAGGTATACCAAAATAATGTGCTTCTTAATTTAATCATTAGTCCATCTCTAAAAGAAGCAGAACAAAGTAGTTTACAATTGAAATAATACAGACTATAAATGTAACTTTAATCACTGGATTTATGTATACAAAAGAAATTCAAAAGGTGGAAAATGAAAATCGGAGGTTCGTGGTAACACTACACAGCATATCAACTGACTGAAAACTAACAGTGCAAATATAACGTACTCCAAAAATCTGTGAATGTCCTGACAGGTTTCTCAGGTCCCTCAGGGAAGAAGCAATGTATTTTCATAGAGGAAACAAAAGCTTTCTTTTTTTTTTTTTTTTTTTTTTTTTTCTTTTCTTTTTTCTTTTTTTCTGGCTTTGCAATCTTTCCAGCGTTGGGAAACACTGTCCTCTAGGCTTGCCTTTTAAGAACATGGAAGCCCCATGACAGTGGTACCTTAAATAATGCCCACTTTTTATTCTGGAAAGAAAGAGATTGATGTCTACCATAACAATGAGGAAATAGAAAAGTAATTGATCTGTAAGGGTTTCCTTTTTTAAACTGCTATTGTTTAATGTATCACAGAATCACAGAATCATTGAGGATGGAAGACACTTCTGGAGGTCATCTCCGGATAAATCGTATAGTGCGATGCTGTACAGAGATCAATACCTAGGATCATTCCAACAAAGGTAATATGGACATCCAGAGCCAAGTAAAGCCATGTAAATATGGCAAAAGTAGGAAAGAATATAGACCTATGTGATTAACAGTTACTGAACTAAATTCTTCAAATAAAAACTAGGAATTTATCCATCTTTAGCTTTCTAGTCATGCAGACCTGCATTTAACAATGTAACATGAGGTTAAAAATCTGGTTATTTCTGGGCTAAGATTTGCAGGATAGAGTGGATGAGTGGTGTAGGGAGGAAGCAGCTCTAAGGGGTTTTAATAGTCCCTCTTCTGCATTGGATCTTATTTCCATGACATGATTTCCAGGTACACAGCCCCTGCATTTGAGATGGGAAATATGTGTTCCTAGGATAGGATAGGATAGGATAGGATAGGATAGGATAGGATAGGATAGGATAGGATAGGATAGGATAGGATAATTTCCAGTAGAGATCTACATTTTTACAAAAGTACACAATTACAGTGCACTGCAAGTAGTTATTTATTGAGAATATGAGGCATGTGGGCACCACTGACCAACTGAGGGAGAATTATTTTACAATTTTTATCTATTTTCTGGTTCTGTAGTGGTAAACAGAAGAGCTGAAACATCTTGTAAATTGTTATCTTCTATCAGGTAGTCAGCACCGGAACTTCAGAGAAAGAAGTTTTCTTCCACAGCAGTCTGTGAGACAAACTTCTCCTGCACGTAGATGTAATCTCCCCATCTACCTCTAACAGGAGTTGGTTGGAGCCTGAACGTTTAATGCTCCTTCCATAAAAATTAATGTTTTGTTTAGTTAATTAAGTATGGATGTGCAGAATGGCTTTCTTGCTTCTCAGCCCCCCTAAATTCTTCTCATCAACATTTGTCTTTGGCAGTGCATTCTGAAAATCAATTATAGATTTTGGCACTCAGTATTTCATTGTACAAGTTGCCAGGGAGCAGTGAGAGTGGGATTGCTGCTGGTAGGAAGGGATGTTCAGAGCTGATGGTGGCTGTGGCACAGGCTCTGCTGTGTCTATTGAACAGGGCACTAGACCATGGTGGGGACCAGCTGGACAAGTCAGGGTGGTGACAGCAGTGGGCACCTCTGGTTCCGTGAAAACCAGGGAAGACAAGGTAGCAGGCCTGGGTCAGCCCAGGAGATACAGAATACAAACAACAGTCTAGGGACAGTGACACAGAGGCAGGGACTGATGGTCTTGTGCTGACTTGAAATAGGGTGGGTCCTGGGCCCTGTGAATGGTGGAAATAGGCCTCCAGGAGGCTGGGCAGGGTCAGTAGGTCACAGAGAGTCAGCTTCAATTACCCTCATTTTATGTTCATTGAGTGGACTCTTGTCTTTGTGCTCTGAGACATGGAAATGAGTAATTCCCAGTCACATCTCTCTCTTTTACACAATTCCAAAAGTACTTCAGATACTTTGATCATGTCCTTTCTTCTTATTTCCAAAGTAAACAATCCTAATCTCTCAATCTCTTTGTCTCTGAGATATGTTTGAGGATTCATCATTAGTTTGTGAGCTGACCTTGACTCTGCCCCTATGTCGTGGTTTAACCCGGCCGGCAGCTAAACACCACGCAGCCGTTCGCTCACCCTCCCCCCTCCCTCTCTGGGATGGGGGAGAGAAATGGAAAGTGAAGCCTGTGAGTTGAGATAAAGACAGTTTAATAAGACATGAAAATAATAATAACAATAATAATAATAATAATACAATGGTGATAATAGGAAAGTAATAATAATATGTACAAACAAGTGATGCACAATGCAATTGCTCTCCACCCACTGACTGATGCCCAGCCTAACCCCAAGCAGTCCGGCCCCCTCCCCACGGCTAGCCACCCCTATATATTGTTTAGCATGACGTCAGATGGTATGGAATACCCCTTTGGCTAGTTTGGGTCACCTGTCCTGTGTCTGTCCCCTCCCAGCTCTTACTGCACCCCCAGCCTGCCTGTTGGCAGGACAGAGCAAAAGGCTGAGATGTCCTTGGCTTGGTATAAGCACTGCTCTGCAACAATTAAAACATCGGGGTGTTATCAGCACTCTTCTCATCCTAAGCCAAAACACAGCATTCCACCAGCTACTAGGAAGAAAATTAATTCTGTTCTAACTGAAACCAGGACACCCTATAATGTATTTTCTGGGACAAGAGGACCAGTGCTGTGTCCAGGATGAGACTACAGCATCCACTCATAGAAAGATATAATGTTATTTATATATTCAGTCTATTATGTCTTATGTAATGTAGCTCATTATTAACTCTTCTGAATAGCTGCTGAGTAGCAATGTTTTTATTTGAGTTCTGCTGTTAAACTGAGGTCCCCTTGCTGTGTTGCCATAAACATTAAGTGCTGTGCTGTCTAATTGTGTTAGATGTTAGGGACTAGATGTCATTGTTGCAACAGATGCTAGGATTACTGTGTTGCTACAGATGTTGTAAAATGTAGGAATTGTTTATTTCAAGCACACATTTGTACATATTGGTGCTGAACTGCATTTGTTATCAGACCATCCTTTCAGGGCCCTTGCATAAATTTGCTGCACAGCATGCACCACGTTAGCTGGTGCTGGTGTGGGGAGCAGAGGCTCTCCGTCCTCCTGGTAGTTCGTCTGTGTCAGCTTTTCTTCTGGGATGCAGGTGGAGGAGAGAAGGTGTGATGCCTGTACTTTGGATCCAGTCCAGGAGTCATGGGGTATTCACACCATTCATGGGTGCAGTGGACAGAGCAGGACTCATCTGTTATTAAACAGCAATGCACACACTTAAGACAATACCCATGAAGCAGACTCAGTTTATCTCATTCTCTTCAAATTGGAGTAAGTAGATCCTCCAATCCCCTGGAAGATTCCCTATTTTCACTGGCTATCTCCCAGGACAGTTATGAAGGCTTTTCCAGCTTTTCCATCTCATATTGTAGCTACATTACTGCATTTTAAAAATAAATAAATAAATAAATAAATAGAAAATAAAAAAATAATTAATTACATCAGAAGAAGGTAGGACAAGGATGAAGAAAGTTGAAAATTTCTTCAGCTATTCATCTGAGTTGCCACTTGTTGGGCAAATTCTTCACAGGTGTCTGGAAATTCAGCCAGTTTTTACTGGTAACATTTTAAAGGAAAGAAGCGATAACTTTTTTTTTTTTGAGTGGCCTGACTTTACTGGTGAATAGCTGGTATGCTCTGGATCAGAAACTATCCTTAAATTAAAAGATGTTGGCAACACTCTTCCCTTGCATTTTTGGATCCAAAGAGAGTTGTAAAGCAGCTGACATCTGCATAAATTAAAAACAGGTGACAACTGATAAATTTTGGTTTGTTGCCTAAATAATATATATATATATATTTTAATATGAAAATGACTTATGGAAAGTTACTGTAAATTAAAGTCAGTTATTTTTTAACATAACAGCAAACAAACTCTGGTAGTCCAGGGAAAGAAAGACCAGGACATAAATTAATACATAAATAAATGTATTTTTTGAAAATCTTTCTGTGCTTCTTAGATTCCATCTTGATACTCCACATGTACTAAATGCTGTTATCATTCTTGAGGTTTATGAGTGCAAGTAGGCCCATTAATTCTTCATGAAAATACCGATGTTCCCACTGCATTTGAAAGATGTTGTCAGAATTTAATAAGATCCTTTCTGTTTGCTGCAGACTTTAAGCAGTGGGATCCATATCCTCCAGTCTTGTGAAAGGAAGTCTGAGTGAGTCTTTCCAAATATGTGTGATTTCCTACAGCATAATTATAGCAAGTTATATTTTTCAACAGATTCATTTTGTCATTCATTGCATTAATTTAATAATATGATAATAAGCTTCAGACTCGGTGTACTCATTCAGACAAAGTCCTGTGCTCCTAATTCTTTTAAATTAAAGATGAAACAAATGAGAAATTAGATCTTAAGTTAGAAAATGGATTGTTTTCATTAAAAAGCTAGCATTAGTGCTTAATGAGATTGCATACACATGACTACATATCAGAGCATAGCCATAAACATCATAAAATGCAAAAATAATTAGGTGACCTTTTCACAAACCATTTTCAGTGGCAGAACTATGACCTTCTTAGATTGTGTTCTGAACTTCTGGCATACCATTGATTGCAAAATCAGTGCATGTAATGAAAGCAAGTCTTAGTATGCCATAAATTGTTTCACAAGGCAGAGATGACAGCATATGAGATGTGTTGAAAGCTCTAATGTAAATTATTTAGACTGCTTGCATGATGCAAACCTCTCTACTTGAAGAGATTAATCAATTCTTTCATTTGATAGGAATTTTAATTGGATACAACAGCCAGGGGAGCAAATATTGTTCAGCTACCTAATTCATTGGCCATTTAATTGAGGCTAGCCTAATCTTTTCATTGTTGTTACATATATTAGAGCAAAAAGACAATATTAAGATGATTTAATTGTGGATCTTGCAACAGGAAAGCCGTAAGCCATAAGCATTCTGTTGAAAATACAGCATGCATATTGCAGAGATAATTATATAGTCTTGGAACAGTATGGCATGATGTATACTCATTTCTATCACCAGTGGTAGAATATACCTTCCAATAATATAAGCAATAAAATAGGCACATCAAATTGGAGGAAACATCTGCACAAGACATACTTCATTGACTTGTGAATTGGCTGCTGCTTACTAGTTTCTTAAGCTATTATACTTAACAAACGTAAGTTTAAATATGTCTTTACTTGGTTCATTTTCTTGATTTTTTTTCTTTTGGTTTTCTTTCATAAAACAGCCAATCATTTAAAAGCCTATCTATACAAATACACAGCAAGATGTATTAAACACACATCAAAGTACAATTTTCTGCCAAACTTTATCTCCAAATATTTTTACAGAGGGCTAGAAAAAAGAATTTAAGATAAATTAGGATTTTTTTTCTGTTGTCATTGACAAGTTGCATATTTTGAGGTTAATACATTTAGGAAAAGAAATTAAGAGAAATTGTTCAGGAAAAAAAAAAAAAAAAAGTATGCTGTTGAATCAAGGTCAGATTTGCAAGTATGAAATGCAATTTCATGTCACAGAAGCTGAAGTCCTGTCCTTCCATGGAGATAAAGAAATTGGGAGTGGTGATTATTCTAACCTAGCTATTATCTCTAGAAATAATGTTTTTGCAGAAGCTAGGTTAATGAGGTAAGGGCTGGTGATCTGCTAATTAAAAATCTAAAAATAGGACTAGTGATAAATGATGTGTCAAAATATCCTAACTAAGGAAGAATCCATAAGTTAGCAGTGATCAATGCACAGCTCTGATTTCATGACACTGCATATTCATTTAATGAACCTCCTCTTTTATCTGTTAATTACTACTATGCTCTCTGGATTAAGACTGTAGCACATTCTTAGGAGAATTTGTGCATTGTCTAGTTCAAGTTTATTTATGAATATTTATTAGTTTGCTAGCATACCAGAATCTTCTTAGTAGCTGACACATTATCTAACACTAATAAGGGCTTTTGTTTGACGTGGAAAGCAGTTGCCTTACATTGGAATGACTGTTAAAGCTCAGTGCATGTCTTTCAGAATAGCAAAGGAAATTGGGGAGCTAAATATACAGACTGATATTTTCAAACAGGCCCAGCTGAACTGTATAATGTGTTTGCATGATATGACATTGAGAGTGGTACACAAACCCAATTTTAATTTTAAACAGAAACATCTGGCCAGTAATTATACAGTTAATGGAAAATCATCTTTTCAGTTCTTTTTTGAAAACAATATTTATTTCAAACTTAATGCAGTGAAGTGTGCATTCAGATATAGCTTTTTTTTTTTTCTTCAAACAACATAATTTACTGGATAATATTGTTGATTTATTTACCACTTTACTGGAGTATATTATGGACTTTACTTAAACCTGAGCTATTTGTTTATCTTGACTTGCAAATATAAAAATAATGAAAGGCTTTTCCTTTTTTTGCAAGCCAAGACTAGTAAAAAAAATAATAATAAAAAATTAGAAAAAGCAGCAGAACTGCAAGAATGCAGTAAAAATTCTGAAAATTTTCACTATAAATAAAAGATCAAATCCATGCAAAACTGTCAGCCTCTGGAAATGTTAACTGATACCAGCCATTGAAGCTTGTGTCTCCAATAAGCAAACTCACCCACCTTCTGCTGACCCAAGCTGTCCCTATAAAAGTTATCAATTTCAAAGCTACACTTTTCTGTCCTATTGAGGCTATTAATGATCAAGGCTCAAGAGATCTAAAAAATGAATTTGTTGCTTTGAAACAAAACATGAGATATATTACCTATTTCTAGGCATGGACCAACTTTCTCTTGGAAAGCCAAGGTTTGTTAGTGACTATTAGAGACCGTCAAACAGGAGTTATCCCTGATGCAGTAATAGTTTCACAGGTTGAATATCACCATGGATGCTGAAGTGTCACATGAATTCCTAATTCTCTAATTGCTTAGATTAGGAATCTCATTAAAGACCTGTGATTTGGTTCTCTTCTTATGAGAGAAAGACATAAATGTGAACTGGAGACAAGGAGGACTTGGTGCATGTCAAATACTGCTATATCAGCCTTTGAGGATCACCATGTTCTTGCGTCCACTACTTCAAATGTAACCACAGAGCCTAAGGCAAAAATGGACCTTTAGACTATTCAATCTGATGTATAACACAGGTCATTAAATTTAATCCAGTTACTTTTATACCAAGCCCAATAATTTATGTCTGACTAAAGTTTCTTTTGCATTGCTAAAGTATATTAATTAATGCATAATACAGTACTGGAAAGAAGCCAGATCCTATAGCAATGAAATCTTACATGGAATAGAATATACAGAAAAAACATGCTGATATGCTCTGTTGGAAGAAGCAAAAAACCCATTCTGGATATCTGGATATGAAGGGAAAAAATTAAAAATAAAAATAAATAAATGCAAGGACTGTGAATGAATTATGCAATTTACAGACAAAATTCTAAGCAGAGAAGCAGGGAGACAACAAAAACTTGTATGTTACCTCTACAGATGTGCACAGAACACTTTAAATCCAAAATAGTAGTTATTTATTGTATTACTCGTAATGCCTGTCAGGGCTTTCCTAACAAGTATTTAATTTCCCATTATTTGAATCATCTTGGCTGCAGTATGCTTGTCTTTCTAATTGTATGTTGTCTCTGACTTGACCCAAGAGTGAGATGATTTACCACCTGTACTCTTACCCCTAACTGTGCCAGCCTAATCGGCTCCAGATTTAATCAAGCGTTCACAATGTCAGTGTTTCATTTTCACCTTTACTTATTCTATGTGAAATGACATTGATCACTAGTCAAGTGATTAGCTGAGATTGTGTGGTTTTGCCTCAACTTTTACAGGCATTACCTGACTTTCACTTTTTTTTTTTTTTTTTTTTTTTTTTAGTGCTTACTCTTATGTGCAACTATTGTCACGAGAGCTTTCAATTTTTGATCTATGTATTTTAATTGTGTCCTATGACCATAATGAAATGCAGGCTCTTTCTTTTATATTCACATCCAAAAACAGAATGTCTGCCATCCGTCCAATGTGCAGGTATGCTCTTTGCATGCTTTGCATGCTCTGTAGACTGTATAGGAACACAGATTTTTAACTGTCATCTTCGAATTTATACCTAAATTACTTTCTAGAATAGACTGCGTGAATAACCCCATTGTACATATTTCAGATGCTAATTGGAAGAAAAATTATGTCTGTCTTCAATCTCTTTTTTTTTTTTTCTGTCACAGTACAGTGATATTCTTTCAGCTAAAGAATACATTATGAATAAACATGAAATCTATACATTAAATTATGCTCTTAGGACCTTTGATTTTCACTACTACTCTAGTGAATGGCATATGCTTGGTTTAAATTAATTTCCTATTAATTTGACCCTTTACAATGTATGTACATATGGACACATAAAGTATAAAAATTAATATATTATGCAGTGGTATAGTATGGTATGGTACAGTACGGTACAGTACATAAAGCTACTGTATTGCAGTATGTAGCTCTGACAGTCTGAGAGGAGTGAATTTTTGCAAGGCGGGGAGTACTAATTCTGGAATTTAGTAGTCAGACTCTGGGAATTAGGAATTTGGGATTTTACCACTGGGACCAGGATATTACCTTCAGTTGGAACAAAGCTTTTCCAGCCTCTGGGAATTAAAATACAGAGATGATATCCCACAACCACCAGCATGTTAGTTACAAGATCTTGTTGACTTTTTTTCTGAGCAATTATTTTTTTCAATTCAGTGACAGAAATTAAGAACAAGATTAATAAAGTCTTCCAGCTAGATAACTATCAAATTAAAATGTGCAACTTCACTCATCCAAACAAAACAAAACAAATAAAAATAAAAATAAAAATAAAAATAAAAATAAAACGACAAAAAAGACAAATATTTTCATGTTGATATGAGGTGAACAATTATGAGGATGGCTTTTTGTCTTGTGGTTAGGCAAATATTTAAAATGAGAATATTTGAACTCATGCCTGAAGAGCGCCTTAGCTATCAGATTAAAAGGTAGCCTTGGTAAGCTACCAAAAAAGCATGCTTTTTCCTCATGAAGTTGTTCCAGTCTACATTTGTGAGTCCTGGTGGACAGCAGCCTGACCATGAGCCAGCAATGTGCCCTTGTGGCCAATAAGGCCAATGGTATCCTGGGGTGTATTTGGAAGACTGTTGCCAGTAGGCCAAGGGAGGTGATCCTGTCCCTGTACTTAGCCCTGATGACACCATACCTGGAGTGTTGTGTCCAGTTCTGGGCTCCCAAGAGGGATGTGGAAATCCTGGAGCAAGTTCAGAGGAGGGCTATGAAGATAATTAGAGGACTGGAGCACCTTTCATACAAGGACAGGCTGAGAGAGCTGGGCCTGTTTAGCCTGGAAAAGAGAAGACTGAGGGGAGACCTCATTAATGTGTATAAATAAAGGGAAGAGTGTCGAGAGGATGGAGATGGTTTCTTTTCAGTTCTTCCCAGCAACAGGACGAGAGGCAACAGGCACAAACTGAAGCACAGGAGACTCCAGCTCAATATGAGGGGGTATATCTTTACTGTGAGGGTGACAGAGCACTGGAACAAGTTGCCCAGAGAGGCTGGGGAGTCTCCTTATCTGTATACATTCAAAACCTGCCTGGATGCCATGCTGCACAACGTGCTCTAGGTGATCCTGCTCAGCAGGGGGATTGGACTAGATGATCTTCAGAGGTCCCTTCCAACCCCACCCATTCTGTGATTCTGTGTTTCTCTGATACATCTGTGAATGGGATTTGGCACTCAAATAACCCCAGTCATATTCAGGCTTAACAACTGGATCATAAACAATACTTTCTCTCTCTCTCTGTTAGCTAATATTTATTTGGGACTCATATAATAGAAGATCAATTCAAGACAGAAGTAAGGTTGGAGGCATGGCTGATCCACAATAATGCTTCAGGTGAGCTGTTTTACCCCAGTGCAAGGTAATTTAAATCAGATTAGTCCTCTTTTCACTGCAGTCTGAACTAACACTTATTGCTTTGTGTGTGCCACATGGGTAAAGCATGCATACTTACCATAGATTGTTGAATGCAAGGTAGTGTTTTACAAAGGGGACATTGTTGTCCCCTTTGCTTCCATACATTATCCTGGCACTCAGATCTGATACTCAAAATAACTCAAATGTTTACAGGTGCCCACTTCAGTTGTTTTGTGGATGACAAATTTGCTAAACTGTACTCAAATTTAAATCCTTATTTGTTCAGCTTCAATGCTGTGAACTATAGAAATAACATATATTAAATATAAATATTTTTGAAATGTTCAATTCAATATTCAATTCAGAATGATACAGATACTAAAAATAGAACTTAAACCACAAGCTTGCTGATTTCTAATTAAAATATGTAGAGTAAAAATATAAAGTTCAGCATGAGCCTTTACTTCAGTAATACCATGATCTAATCCCATTCTCTAAATATATTGAATATATTTCTTAATATAACATCACAAGGTAACTGATTTGTAAATATAACAAAATAGAGAAGGTGACTACAAGTAACTTGCAAGTAACTTGCAAAACCTGTCTTTTTCTTAAATAGATAAAGAATTGATTAATTTTGCAGAACTCCAAGCACTTCTGATGGAATACTTCATCCTTCCATCCTTCATGTTAAAAGTAATAAAATGGAAAAAATGGAAAAAAAAAAAGTTTTTTTGTTTTGTTTCACCTAAGTATATTTTTATTCCAACTACTATATGCTCCATTTTATTCAGGTAGTAATAGGGAAAAGGAAAAAAAAAAAAAAGAATATATAAAAAGGAAATGTTCTAAAGCACTCACTGTATTATCAGAAATTATGTGGTGATTCGTGATTTTGCTAAGTAAACTCCACAGGGGAAAATATGTGAAAGGTGTATAATCCTGTATAATCCTGGCCTTCTGGAATATTTATTCATATTAATGTAGTGCACAGTTAAAATTGCTTTTGTGCATGTCTGTTTCAGACCAGTCATAACAAAAATGAATAAAGAAAATAATTATAAATAATTTAATGAAACTCTGTCAATCGAAATAGGAAATGTTATGTGCATGTAAGGGTGTTTATCTTTGCCAGGATGGTTTTCCATATTACACAAAGGAACTGTGTAAACAACTATTCTGCATATGCTTGTGAATAATTCAACACAGTTAAACAAGAAATAACCTATTCTAATGTATTTACACATAACGACCACTTACTATAACTATAGAAACTATAGTTTATTCTTCACTGACTGTGTGTATACAACACAGGGATTAGGGTCTCTGAAGTTATGTACATCATTTTTTAAGGTAAAATAGACCTGTAGAAAAAGAAGTAGTAGGGGTAATGAATGTGTTCTTTTCAGGTAAGCCATTATAAACCTTAATTCTTGCCTGGGGTACATTGCTAATAAGGAAGGTCATTGCTGATTTGCAATGGTGGTAGCCAAGGACAGTATTAATACAGGTGTGTCCGTAGCTTCTGAATATACAGGTCCTGAAGTGATTGTGCTCCTCACATTTTTTTACAAAGAGTTTAAAGATAAGAGCTAATAAAAAATGATAAGTTATTGGTTCCTGTGCCAATTGACAATTATTTACAAGGTGTCAATTACACCACATATGTCAAAAGAATGTGAAAGATCCACTGCTTGGGGTCATTCCCAACATTACTTCAAGGACAATCCATTTGTGGCAAAGCATGGAGCATGTGGCAGGCTCAGTCCTATCCATCATGGTAAGAATTAATTTTATACTTCCACTTCATAAGGCATAAACTATGAAAAAGGAAGACTGAATGATGCAAAGTATCTACTCATTTTACAGTAGATATATTAGCAAGATCAAAAAAAGTGAGTCTGAAAGACTTCTCATAACACAGACTGCATAGAACATCAGTTTGCCTGAACACAGCAACAACACAAAATATTCATAAAATGTGAATTTTGGCCTGGTGGCTTATAATGCATGATTTCTATTCCAAAGGAAAATTAATGTTACTCTGTTTTCATTCCAGGTCCATACAAAACTACACATTTTCCAAGCTTTACTACCATAAAGAGTTTCTGTCAAGCTTCTGTTTTGGCAACATCAGCATATCTAGCTGCAATAATATTTTTTCGTCCATCAAAACCAGATAAGAAAGATATACTGTGCTAGCCACTAATAGACTTTCAAAGTTCAGAGTTCAAAGACTTCAGAAGTATTTGTGCAAGAAACTATTTTGACAGAAGCTTGTTTTTGCCATTAACATCTTCAACTAACAAGACAGGTACTGTACGTGTGAGTGTGTGCTTCTTTCTCCACCATGCCTTGCCTTAGCCTGGATTAGAGTTCTATAAGAATTCAACAGGTACTTTTCTTCCCTGTATCTATTAAATCTTTGTTTTCAACTGTCTTCATTAAGGATTGATGGTGATTCATGAATGAGCTTTTGTACCATGAGAAATCCTTCACTAAGAAATTCAATAATTTGCTAAGTAATGTAACTATTCCTCATACTGTAAATAACTTTCAGTTGGTAGATAGGTAGCCAGTGATCCTGAAGCATTCTTGTATAATTTTTTCTAGTCATTTAGCATAGTATTGCAGTGTAGACAAGAAAACACATTACAAACTTAGACTGATTGAACTGGCTATGGTTCTCATCCACCCTGCAAAATACTTTTCCTTGAAGAATAAGCTACAAAACTATATTTCTGTTAAATGGACTAGCTGGTTCAACACATATAAATAGACCAGTTTTCCTGACAGATTCAGTAACATGGAGAAAAACAATCAAAACTTTTTATAAATTTTCATTGCTCCTACAGCATGTTTTCTAGTGTTTATCTATTTTAAGTATCACTTTGCTGCACTGGTTTAACATTCTTCTACCGAAGTATTAAGATAAAGACACTTACTTAATGTCCCTGTTCCCAGATTCTTAATACACACTGGAAGTAAATCAGTGAGATATGACTATACTGACATTTCAAACTTAGTGTTGTGCAGAAAATGTCATTTAATTTGAATCAAAAGCAGCTTGTCTCCCCAGTATTTGGATTTTTCACATTTCAAACAAGATTTGGCTGTTTAATAAATTGTATTTTTAAATTGTCTTACAAGATTTGACTTTAAAAATCTATCCACGTACATGGGGGGAGATGAGGTCTGAGAGAGCATGCAACTTTCACAAAATTACATAAAAATTTCATATAAGCTCATGAAACTTAGGCACACCTGGAAATGGGGCACAGCCAGGCCAGTGGAATTTATGAACACCAAAAATCATCTTGTGGATACTGATGGTAGAATATGCCAGGCAACAGGAAGGAAAAGATCTGCATAAATATTTTTTCCAGCCTGGGAAGAGGTAGGTACTGCTTTATTTATGGAAGGGTTTTATTGAGAGCTGTTGGCCACTTATTCCAAGTTAGGAATAAGCTTTCCTAACTCTACTCTTTCGACAAGTCTCACTGCATCAGACTTTCTTGTGATATTTCTACTATTTGCCATTTCAGAGCAGTCCCTTTGGCGTTACCTACCTCATGCAGGGGAGTATCTAACATTCGGTCAGATCTCCCTCAGGCCTACCCTTTTCCAGGCCTTATCATTTCATCCTGAATAGAGTCCTACGCCGCTGAAGAGTACCTTGCCTCATATGTGGGCTTTCCCTCTGTTCCAGTCACTTCAAACAAAAGGTTAATGTTTGTTCTATTCCTCTCACAGAGTTGTTCTCCAGTTCACTTCCCCCCTTAAGGATCTTCTGGAGCTAATCATGGTTGCTAAATTTTGTTCTTATTTTCCCCAATGACATAATTTTCCATCCTCTCTTTCTATCCACTGTCCTTTGTCAGGCTTTTTCCCAGTCCTCCAGAAGGACTTTATTCTTTTCCACATTACATATCACACAAAGGGGTATTCCATACCCCTTTTACTTTCTGAAGTTGTCAGACATGAAATCTGAGCATCCCTTTCAGATAGGAGACCTAGGCTCCCAAGAAACTATTCAGCTAGTATACACAACCACCACAAGCATCTCTGTAATCTGCTTTAGATTCTTACTTTTAGCCTCCTTTCCTTTCCTCACTATCAACATGTCCTCTTGATGTGTTACTGACAGAGGCACATCTAAGCTGTTTTTTTAAAATTTGTTTTGTGATTACCCTCTGCAGTCAGGCTCAGTGAGATATCCTTGCCAGTGAGTGACAGTTGCCCATGGTGGGCTCTTATCCCGTAACAACTGACAGATGTCATTGAAGTCATTAGCTTCTGGAAGTACTGTCCATATGACAACGTGAAATAAAATAAAGGGTGCAAGAAACTTAAAGGCTTATTAAGCTATCTGCATTATGTAATATTGCACTTGGGATGGAAACCATTCTTACAATGAAAGCCTGGTTGCAACCAGGAAACCAAGATCAAGGAAAACCCAAGCCTTCAGTGCTTCAACGTGTATCAGCCTTGGATGGAAAGAAAAATAAATCAGAGCTGAGGACTTTTCCCTTGGTACTAGAGAAAAAGAGGGAATGAATCATTCCTAAATTTGCTCCCCAGATACTGCAGCTGCTTGCTGTTCTTACTCAGGACAGACTGTAATTATAGAGCTAACCCTTAAGTCATTTTAATTGTATGCCCCCAGCTGAGTAAGAGGATTTTGTTATTGTGCAGTGACTGACACAGCTGAGATAAGTGTTCTTTCACAATTACACTTCCTCTTGTTAGTCTTGCCACTGAAACAGAGATGGAGTTGAGTTCAGTGGCCAAATTACATCAATAGGTTTACTTTGTAATGTTCTGCATATATTCATATTTGATTCAAATTGAAACCAAAATACATTCTAAATACTTAATAACATTGGTTTGACCCCCAATTAGGTGATGCGTATCCGCAAGTAACTGTGAGATACAGCATGTTTTCAGTGTTTCATTATCTTCTCTTTCTTTCAGTCAGCCTCTTCACTACCTGCTCAACAGACAGATGAGTCTCTTATCAGAAGTAACAGATGGCAGAGCCAGTCTGTTTGAATTTTCCAACAATCACTTGTAGAACATTTCTGCAAATTTTGTTAAAGTGCATTATATTACAGCACAATTGGGGATGTAAGCAGGGGGATAGCACAACTTCTGTTCAGGAGTGTATTTTTAAACCTTGTCACAGTGTTCTGTAATGCAGTTTGTATTCTGTAACTCAAAGAAAGCAATCTTCACTGACACTGTCTTCAGTCCCCCTCATTTCAATGTCAAAAAGGGGGCTCAGAAGATGAATTGAGGAATTGTCTTTGCAGTTTGTGAACTGGGGAAAGAACTGCCCATTGATTTACTGATAACAGTGTCAGTGAAATGAATCAGTATAATGCTGAATATTGCAAAATTTTGAACTACTCATGACCAAGAAATACACCAAATGGTTAACTCTACTCTAAATAGCTACCCTAAATATGTAGGCATTTCTTGGTACTATACATATTTATAATTACATCAGGTTTATCCTGTTTTCTAGGTTTTGGACAAAGATAAAGGAGGTACATTATCTCATAGAGCAAGAGAGTGAGAAAAAGGACAAAGATAAAGGAAGAGCCTTTGCATTTTGTTTACTAGTGTTAAGATCAGAAATATGGTACACCTAGTCAAACTGTATGCTCAAGGCTCCCAAGAAAGCACATAAGGAGGGGCATATGATTCTCTTCCACATCCCTATTACCTTCTGAAGTTGACAGACATGAAATCTAAGCATGCCTTATCGATGAGAGACATAGGCTTCCAAGAAACTACTAATCTAGTAAAGAATGCCAAACATCTTACAATCTTCCCTATTTCTTTCTGGACTTCAGTAATGGCTCTCCATATTGCATGGGAGGATAAATAGGTTTGAGATGTGTTATCTCAGCTGCTATTGATAATTGAAAAGCAGACCATGAGTTTTCCTTTTATTATAAGAACATATCACATTAACTAAATAAATAAAAAAAAAAATAAAAAGCATTTACATAGAAGCTGTGACCTTATGCTTTGTAAAATCACAAAGTCTTTCAGAATAAAATTGAAATTGATGACATAAATGTCCTGCTTTATTGATCTTTATATTATTTCCATGTTCTATATAGGTGGGGATGAGTGAACCTTATTTTTTCTATTTATTTATAAATGCTTTTGAGTAATACTTTGTAGTCAGGTGCATTTTAAATCTAGAGTAACTCAGCTGAGGCCACTACACTGTGCCTGAATCAATATTCTAGACCAACTTCCCAGACCTAGGTAGCATTTGGTATAAAAGTGAGATTAAATGTGCTAATGCCTTTTGGCAGCTTCACACCAACAGGTAGCTAAGCACCACCAAGCCATTTTCTCACTCCTCATCCTCAAAAGGAAGAAAATATGATAATAAAGCTCATAGGCTAAGACACAGACAGGGAGATTGCTCACCAATTACTGTCATAGGCAAAACAAATTCAGCATAAGGGAGACTTAGGTAATTTATTATTTTAGTGATAACAGCTTAGGCAGTGAGAAACTAAAAGCAAACTGAAAATGCCTTCCCCCCATCCACCGTCTTCTACCTCTTTCTCCCTAGCAGCAAAGGGAAATGGGGAATGTGGGTTAAGGTAAGGTAAGTCCATAATACTTTGCCTTTGCTGCTTTTTCTGGTCACTCTCTTCCTCTGCTCCAGTATGAGGTACCTAGGAACTAATTACCTTCTGCCTCATGTAAAGGTGGGAAGATGCTGCTCCAGGTCTTTTCCTTACATCCACACTTGGTTGTTGTCAGAATGCCTAGAAGCTCAGTGAGTGGGGCCAACTGCAGGGTGGTTTTAAAGGGCCCAGGACAAAAGGTGGGGCAGACACCACTGTGACATCAGCAAGTTTCTGTGATGGCTGGCCACATGTGTGGCCATACATGTCCATGTTGGGATTGGAGTTCTGTGGCCTGAAAGATGCCCTCATGTGAAAGGAGTTGGGGGCTGAGGGCCTGTGGATGACTCCAAGCATTTTGCTTGCCAGAGAGACAGGCCAGCCCTTGGGCAAGGGACCTGCCCTCTAGCTCCCCTTTCGTGCTCTGTCCCCCAGCCCCCTGCTCGCCCCCGTCTGAGGACCCTGTGCCACAAGACATCAGCAATAATGTTTCCAGAGGATCAGGGGTCTTTCTTTACCCTCTGCCATCAACCTGGCTCCCTGCCAATGGTGCAGCCCCCCATGCTTGGCAGGAGCTGAGGAGGGATGAAACATCCATATGTCCTGGAGGCATGAAAGGGAGGTGAGGCTGGCAAGATGTTCCAGCAGTCGATAAAAGTACTGCTGATTCTCAAGTGCTGTGTGAGCCCTTATTTGCCATCTGATACACCTACCCCTGCTCCCTGAAAGTGAAAGAATACCATCCCTTGTGCCTCAAGACCTTAGGGAGAGGGGAGGAGAGGGCCTGACTTCCTCTGGGCTGCTGGGCTGGTGCAACACAGGAAGTGTTTCGGAGGGCCAGTAAGATCCATAGAGCCTGGAGGTAGTGGTAGTGGGGTGTCAGTCTGATGTTCACCCTTGCTCTCCTCTCTTGTGTTAAGGAGAAACCTTCTCACCACTTTTGTGACTTCTTTCCGTGTTTGGAGGAAGAAGTTTCAGTTTGTGCCCATTGCTTCTTGTCTTATCACTGAGCTCCACCAAAAAAGGTCTGGCCTCATTGTCCTGGCACTTTCCCTTAAGATATTTACGCATAATATCCTCCCTCAGCTTTCTTCCAGTCTTCAGGCTCCTTCCTTGTTCTCATCAGCCTTTCAAAGATGATGGACAATGCACAATAGCATCTGCAAGCTCCCTCACCACTCCTGGGCACGTCCTGTTGGGCCATGGATTTGTGGTATCATGTTTTCCTAAGTGATCTCTAACCTGATCCTTCTCAACCAAGGAAAAGTCTTCCTTTCACTCGTTCCCACGGTCTGGGATTCCTGAGGACTGGTCTTAGTACTACAGACTGAAGCAAATTTGTACACACTAAGTTAATAAGTTAATTCATACATGCTAGTTTGTGTAAAAAAAATGACAAGCAGTAATTAGTTGTCAACATAGCTGGCTTTCATGTTGTTGTGTATGGTGTGATTTGATTTGTGTATGGTCTGAATTACTTGTTCTACAAGTGTGTATTGTGATAGGTGTGAGGAGAAAAATCAGTTATCTAAATGCAGGTGTTAAAAGTAGTAGTTCTTCTTGCCTGGAGCCATGGTTAGAGCCATCAAAGTCAGGGTTTTCAGAGACTTACCACACTTGTCTGCTTACCCTTCTGAGGTTTGTGAGATCTCTAGGAGCCCCAGTAAGAAAAGACAGTTTTGACAGAAACACTCTTTTCTCTCCCTCCCCCCCCGCCCTCCACCCCCCGCCCCCTACCCCGCCATGTTGTGAAAATAGGTTTTATTTTCTTGCAGATCCTTGTAACTGAATTTGCAAAGAGTATACATTTTCCAGAAACCATGTTTTGTGCTCAGAAGATCAAAATTTTCCCCTGAGTTACCAAATATTCTGAGGCAATTTGCCAAAGCTGCATTTGGACTCAACCTTGTGATATTTTGCAGTGGTTAGCTGCATATGGTCTTCTCATAATGATGTAGCATGATGAGTATAGAACCACAAAATCTTTATTCTTATGCTTATTGAACAAAAGAAGCTGACTTATACATTAAAGAGTCTGTATTGCATACATGTTTCTGTTCATTAATGCAACTTTTTAACCTTTAAAGTGTAGTATAATATTTGATTCATTTTCTGTTTCATTGAGGTTTAAGACTGGCATATCTGTGGAATAGTTTGATTTTCATTAGCGATAAATGCTTTTTTTTTTTTTTTTTTGGTTTTGTTTGTTAATTCCTATCCTGAAGACACTTTTTTTTTTGTTTGTTTGTTTGTTTTGTTCTGTTTTGTTTTCTCTCATGTAAGACTTAATTCTCAAAAAATAAAGGAGGAAATGTAGAAATAGCTTTCTCATTCTTAAGCTTGCTCGGGTTTCTTTTTTGATTTTTTGTTTTCAGGAAAAACCTCCTTAAACTTTAATAAAATATAGAAAGATCCTGTAAAGTCTTGATTTTAGATGGTAGTGCATATCATAAATTTCTCACTCTAAAGTTGATTCAAGGTGTTTAAGATGTTTTTGCTTCTATAAGTTCTATTTTTCTCTTACCTCAGCTACTCACTATCATTTTGTCCTGTTGTGGTTTAAGCAAGCTGGCAGATCTTCACTACGCAGCCACTCATTCACTCTCTCCAGGTGGGATGTTGGAGAGAACTGGAAAGAGAAAAGTGTGAGAACTCATGAAATAAAGACAGTTTACTAGATAAACCAAAAGCCACATGCACAGACAAAGCAAAACAAGGAATTAATTCACTACTTGCTATTGGCAGGCAAGTGTTCATCCACTTCCAGGAAAATGGGGTTTATCACAAGTAATGTTATCTTGAGAAGACAAGTGCCACAGCTCTGAACATCCCTCCCGTCCCCTTCCTTAGCCCAGATTTTACTGCTGAGAATGATGCCATATGTTATTTAATATCCCTTTAGTCTGTATCAGTCTGGGTCATCTGTCCTTGTTGTGCAAGAATCTGTCCCAGCTTCTTGTGTAACCCCAGTATACTGTATATATACTTCCAGACAGTATACTGTCTGGAAGGGCAGTGTGAGAAGCCAAAAGTCCTCAAAGCACTGCTCAGCAACAACTAAGCTATCAATGTGTTATCAGCTCATTCTAAATCCAAACCAATACCATGCCAGCTACTAGGAAGAAAATTAACTCTATCTCAGCCCAGACCAGGACAACTAGGTAATGTAATGAGGAAGAAACAGTTAGAAGAATAAAACTATGAACAATGTAACTGTTTCAGTGATTAAATTCATTTCACATTCAGGTCAAGAGAACTTATCTTACATTTTGAGGAAGTAAGGAAAATTGTAGCATAAAAATGCTCATTTCTGTCCTTATCTTCTACTCCTAACAGTAACAACTGAGATACTTTAAAATTTGGTATATACTTAGGTTGAAAATAATCTCAACATTTCTAAAATAATTTATTTTAACAGATCATTGTGAAATATGATTGAGAAGGGATTACACAGCAATTTAGATAATTCACACAATTTAAATGAACATGAAAAAAAAGAAAGAACAAGTCAACATTGATGAATATGTTGCTCTAGCATAGCAGTCCCTAATTTCGATAACAAATTTCATTGAATAGCCATCTATTAAAAACTACTAAGGACAATTCTAATTCACATCAAAAACCACACAATCAACTACACACACACACAAAAATAATCCAATTGTCTACATTATTTACTACTTATGGTAGATTTTTATCTATAGAAAAAAAGAGTATCAAATAGTCTTGGGAATATTTTTAATATTCTCATTATTTAACCAAAGTATTTCCTGTCCTTTTTTTTTTTTTTTTTTTTTTTTTTGGAAGGACAGTTTGATCACAGTGTGAGTTAATATTAAAAAATGAACAAACTTAATTATTTTTGCTCTTTACTAAGAAGGCAATGTGGTTAGTCAATACAACACAAATATATTGTCAAAAAACAAAAATATAGATAAAACTGTTTCAAAACTTTTTGAACAAAGATACTGGATTCATAACTTCCATCAGTGTCCTGAAACACAAATGGAAAAGGGAAAAATGCCAGTAAAATGGTTAAAAAAAAAAAAAAAAAGACAATAGAATGTTTTCTAAGGCTAGATATGATTCAGCAAAATTATAAGCTACTACATTGTTGATGAAAATTGGCATAATTTTTTATTGACTGATAATACACAGTTATTAATACACAAGATACACACTGCATTAGTATTGCAATATTGCTTTGAAATATTTTACATGGCACTAGTACCTACAGGCACAAATTAATGGTCATCTTGAACTACGAAAAAATCACAAGTTGCCTGGTTTCAAGACCCCTCCATCCTTCAGCTCCTCCTCCCTTTCCACCCCCACCCCCCATATTTTTGAGACCCTTACATTCATGTTATTAGGCTTCTTTTACAACTGAGAGAACAAGAAGTGAAAAATAAATACTCATACAAAGTGTTTTGATCAAAACATTGCAAAAATATATGAAAATAAAGGACTAGACAATACTGGCAAAACAGGTACTATAACTGTAGCATCAAAACAAATTTAAGCAATACTAAACTAAAACTGTCTCACTGTGGAGTTATGAAGGTTTTGGGTATAAACCTGCTTATAGTGACCCTGTGCAAGCTATTAATTTGTACTTTGTCTAAACCTTTTCAGTAGATGAGAAAGCAGCATATTATACTGGAAGACTGCCAGATTTCAGCCTCTTTTTATCCAGAACATGGTTCAATTTCCTCTGTGGAGAAACTGTTGGAAATAATTTAGAAATAATTTAGGCCATGAAGATTCCTGACTTTCTTCAACTTCACTATCAGAGAAGGATTGGCTGTTTTGTCTGAATTTTGTAGAAAATTCACATCTGACATGAGCATGAATGGAAGCAAATTTCTGCCCAAGAGGTAGAAATATTGTAAAAGTTAAACACAGTAACATTGGGAAATTAGGGACTTGACATAGGCAGGGTATATTTGGTCAGTCTAGGTTTCAAACATTTTTCAAATTCTGTAATAGAATGAGACTTTCTAATTTCTAATAATCACTAGGATGTGTCTATTAAGGAATTCTTAAAAAGTAAGGAATTCTTAAAAAAAAAAAAAAAAAAAAAAAAGTCTTAGTCCCTGGTGTGGCTGTCCATATTCATGAATTAATCTTGGCAGTGCCATTTTCACAGCCTTATTACATACTAACATGATTTTGTTTTCATCAGCTCTTTTTGGCCTTTCCAATATGTATCTAAATTCCACTTAAATTGCTTTCTTTTTTTTATCAACACAGGAAAAATAGTGAGGGAAGCGTTATCTGTGTGTATGTGTTTTCAAGCTATGTGTTTCAGTGCTGATAAGCAAAGATGTGGTGACTATGATACAAGAAGAAATACAAGAAATGATGTTCCTTGCTCA
This sequence comes from Netta rufina, assembly GCF_964035555.1. Taxonomy (NCBI): domain Eukaryota; kingdom Metazoa; phylum Chordata; class Aves; order Anseriformes; family Anatidae; genus Netta; species Netta rufina. The sequence goes on from NC_140124.1 coordinate 115,235,780, forward strand.
AACATTTCTGAAAAAAAATCATAGCTTTCAGGGTAAGATCATTAAAGATAACATTTCACGGTAACTGAAGAACTTGAAATTATAACACATCTTTCTATGAAATGTAGTCAAATACACCAGGTTAAATAAAGTCACTCCATCTACAGATATTTGTAGCTGAAGTGAGACAGAATTCATACGTTAGATTTAACTAATTTGTTAGTATTCTTAGAGATATGACAACACAGCAGGTGATACACATTCATTTTAGAGGCAAAAGACATGACTGGCTATGTTATAAGTATTATCATGCTAACATAGCAAAACCAATAATTTCTAAGGTTGCTTAGGCTGTGAAAATAAATAATTTTAGAACCATCTGTTGCAGCATCTGAACACTGCATACTAAATTCTGCTGTGAGATACTATCCCCTTAAAACATGCTACTAAAATTTATATCTAAGGTTGCTGTTTTTAAATAACTGGAAACCTCATTCTATATTCACAGACTTATCAGGTTTTGCCAAAGCTACCTAAATAAGCAGCTTGCTGAAATAAGATGTAGAAATTATGTATCCAGTCATTTTTGATCAGAGAACTGAATTTATGGACTCTCCATGCAGCGATAGGTGTAACATGAAAGTTTCAATGACTACATGATTATCGCAGAAAGACCTCAGACTTGTTGGGCATGAAATACTGGGATTCCTTAAATGAAAGTTATCAGACTATTCAGCACAATATAGAATGCATGATAATTCTGCTATGCAGATTTGATCAAAAGTTATCAAGGAGAAAATCCTGGTTTAAAAAAAAAAAAAAAAAGGCAAAAAAAAATATTACTTGGTGACACTTGAGGGCATCAAAATATATACAGCTAAAGCTGTCAAAATGTCAGGGGAAACAAGATACTTTACTCCACTGTTCTACATACAGATTAAGTATTCTAGTCCTAAATCAAAGTTTCAACGAGAATTTTGATGGAACAAAAGGACTGACTAAAAGTAAGGCAGTAATTCATTTGTTGACTACTGTCTGCTTTCTTCATTTTAATACTAATCAGTTGTCATAGCAAAATATTACCAATTTCAGGTCATTTGCTAATTTCTGTTGTGTCATATCAGATAACACACAAAATTCAAAAATTCAAGAATCCAAAAGATGAAGAAAATTATCGTCGATTGTAAATTTTCAGTATTGGTTTAGTTTCACTGTTTAGCCACATCACCTGATAACATTTTTGCTAAAAGCTTTTTCTGAGTACCAAACATGGACCAATACACGGGAGTCCTGCAGAACTCAGAAAGTAAAGGCTTATTTTTAGCTGAAAACTTTGGCTTCTCTGAAGTCAGTTTTTGCCTCCAACATCTGAATGCTTTTTCTCTGTAGGTGAGACTGGTGACACACAGATGGAACTCATTACCTGCAGTGCCACATGCTGCTCAAGAGAAAGTTTAATGAGGGAGAGAAAGTGGGTGAGACTTTTACTCATTGTCTTCCATCACCAATTCTAACATCTTCAAGAAATGTGACAGCTAATACTGTACTGCTTCTTCAAGTAGATTTGCATATAGGGACTGCATTTTTCTCTCAAAAGGCTAAGCTATCAAAGCAAGTTTGCCTGTTGCATACACTAGTTTGCTGAACATTCCAACAGAATTAGCAAACTCTTAAAAACCTAAAACAACCCATGTTCTTGAGAATAATCTGTAAATATGAACATAAAATCTATTTGGACAAAATGGTCATCTGAATATAGTGTATCCACAAGTAATTCTATAATACTGTATTGAAAGGAAGCAGAACATTTCTAATAATGAACAATGAGATGGAAAATTTTTTTTTCCATCCTATTTTTTCCCCAGCAATAACTCCAAAAACAATGTTCATCAGAAAAAATAATATATTCATTAGACAAAAAGAATATTCATAGTAGACAGAGACAATAATATACAGCTATACAATTGTTCCAGCATATTTCATTCATGCTGTAGATTCTGCTTCTCTTAGATAAAGAAATTTTCTTTTACTCAGTTCCCTGTTTTCTCCACGGTTTGGTCTTCAAACTATCCACTTTGTATGAGGATTTTGTAGCTGTCCTGAGCACAGACTTCCGTTATCACAGCCCTGCATAGTGGAACCACCTTACCAGTCTTCCTTCATAATGCTGGGACAGGATTCTAAGATCTGATTAAAAAACAAGGGATATCTATCATAAATAAGAGATCAAAGAATTTAACAGTGAAGAACCGTCCCTGCTAGAAAGGCAGGTACATGCCCACTAAGAAGTACTACTGTCCTGTCACTGTTCCAGCAGGATCTGGAGGCCAGAAGCCCTGGTCTTTTACAGAGACAAGATATTGCTGGTCAGCATTAGCAAGCAGCATCCTTTCATGTAAGCAACAGTTCCTCCATCAATCAGTCTGTTGCAGTTTGTGCAGACACACTGAGCATAGTGGCTCTGCACTTACACCTGCCTCTAGCCTCAGAGCACAAGGTTTTAGATGTAGAACTCAGGACCACATTTCCAAGCAGAGTCTAATTTCTATGCTCCAGCTGTAATTAAGTGTAATAGATCTCTGATCACAAAGCTTGAGAAGCCAGCTAAGAGGGCTTGAGGGTATGCTGTCTGCATAGACATCTCTGTAATCTACTCTTATTCTTGAGATAATTACTGAAAGTGAGAAAAGGGAAAGAAAATAAACACCTAATTAAGGAACTGACACTAACAAAAGGAAAGTAATACCAAAGTATTGGTAGAAACTTTCAATTTGTACAGATGTGCTACTTGTGTAATTTAAAACATTTTATAAAAGAGTAGTCTGTGCAAATTTGGAATGTACCCTATCAAAACCTCCTTAAAACTGGCTTGCATTAGATTATGCAGTATATCTGTGTGCAGGTCCAGCTCTAGGGCCTAAGAATGAAAGTGAACTGGAAGAGGGTCATTTTAAAAATAATCTATTACTGAAGTTTTGTTGTTGTTATTGTTGTTGTTTAAGCACAGTTTTTTATCTTCTCTTTCTATTCAGGAGGCATGGAGCTATGTTTTCTTTTACATTCTAGGGTTATTGACATAGCACAGTTTGACCTCAGTTGCCTTTGTTCTAATCTTCCCTTGTATAATTCTATTTCGTACCTTGCTGCCAAATAGGAATCTGGACCATGTCAACATGCTGCCAGAGTAAAGTTTTATCTTTTCACTCTTTCTTTTATCCAGTAAGAGTTTGATGTGTGCTTGATATATCTCTAGGAAAGTGTGACTGTTAGATACATGCTCAGAAAGGCAGAGCTTTTACTGCCTCACTATGTGCTTACTTTGTGCTTGCCAAAAGTGTTTCCTGGAACACCAATTTATTCCATGTTGGGAAGTATAAAAAAAAAACTAGTATCTCCTCACTTAGTTAACTGGCACAGATTTGACAAGGTGGATGGGGAATAGCTGTGAGTAACTAACAGGTCAAAATAAGAATGGAGCAGCCCATCACTGGCTACAGATTTTTGGCTACAGATTTTCAAAGCTAATAGAAATGGACAGAAGACTATCTGTCAGTGACAGATCTGATCCATTAAATACCTGTTATAGGAATAAAACGAATAAATAGGAATAGGAATAAAAGTTTTTGGAGGTATAAACAGCTTTTTTGGACTGCAGGACAGACAGAAAAGGGTTTCAATGTGGAAAATTCTGGGTTGAACAGTTTTACTATATAGGAAAAATAGACTGTTTTTCAGATATACTCAGCATTCACAGCTTTTCATTAGAAATGTAATTATGGATTTGGGAAAAATTATGGATTTGAAAAAATGCTCTTGTCTGTCTGTTCCTATTCATTAGGTTTGCAGAACTTGGTTTTGAAAGTATAGTAGTAGTGCTTTGTTCTCCTTTTAAAATATTTCGGAAAAGGAAAATGATTACTCTGACTCACACTGCTATTCAGCTACAAGATTCCAAGTACCTCATGACTTTGTCAGGAAATTCTGATGGGACATCATCCACGTTATCCAGCTCTGAGCCTTAGAGGAGAAATTAAGATTCTTTTCCAATAAAATGAAAGTTAAGGTGAACTGTGATCACTTTACACCCTGATTGCCTTGCAGATGAGTCCCATAGGACCTACTGAGCCAGTGAAACCATCAGCCTTATGGCTGCACTTTTTCTTTCATTTCAGTGTTAAGTTTTACCTTCTATTCCTATTCCTACTCCTTCAAGAAAACAAAAACAAAAACAAACAAACAAGAAAGTAACCACAAAGTGACAAAGACTACATATTGACATCATATACATGTACGTCCCATAAGCTTAGTTACACTCATTCAGCAATCATTTAATAAGACCTTCTGTTTAAGTTAGTTGGAAGGAGTTTTCCCAGCTTTTCTATACTCAGACTGCTTTCATAGTCTTTTGCTCTGCATTATGTACCCTATTTCTAAATGCATTTTTGTTTTGATTGATACAACTTTAGAGAGTGCCTTGGAGAGAAATGCTGAATTATTATGTCTTGAATACAGCAGGCTTTCATCCACTACAGTACCTTTGTCATAGCCCAATACTTCAAAGCTAATCTTTGATAATGAGCTTTTTCTGTCTTTCTGATTATACTTAATGCTATTTCTGCTGTTAAAATTATGGCTGACGTAACTTTAAGAAATAATTTTCTAAATCTCTGTATTTTTTCACGTTTGATATCAACATCTACTGAGAAGTTTTTTCCTTTCTTTCTCTCTGATTCTTTTATTTATTTATTTACTTATTATTTTTTCCCCAGGCTCCATCTGTACTATTCCCTATTTTTAATTTGTTTCATTTAATGAAGTAATACTGTTCCATTTCTGCCTTTAAATCTCATCTTTACAGTTTGGGGACTGGTTTTAACAGCTTTTTTTCTAAGTTACTACCATGGAAGAATGAGGCTGATTTTTATCTTTTACTAGCATGTAGATCAAGCTACTCCTGAAACTTGGTATGACCTTTTATACTTTTGATGTGTTTTTATATTTCTCAGGTCAGCAAGCTTTATATCTCTGTTCCCATAGGGAGCACAGATCTGTGAGAATTAGTAGGGCATTGAAGAGGTTTATTCCTTTCTTTTTATTATTCTTTTGGAAACAGCGATATTATTTTTTACTTCATCTGTTTTCTATGTTATATCCTAGATTTCTCAATCTTTTTTTTTTTTTTCTTTTTTTGTGAGTCCTTGGTTTCACTCAACCTCTCCTTGTTAATTTTTTTAGAGAAGTCAGATCAATTCTTTGTGTTGTTCATACTCATTCTCTGTTAGTTGACTATTTATGATTAAGTAGTTCATAATTTAGGTTTTGCAGTTGCGCTCCATTTACTGCAGTCTTTTACTGTGTTTCTCTCTCCTCTAAAAGAGCAGACCTAAATCAACCACATTTCTCTGTATGCCCTAAAGCCTCTATTGGAGGCTCAGAGGCTTTGCTTTCGTACAGTACAGTTAGTCTCAAACTCTACACTTGTTAATAATGGCTTTTGCATGTGCAATGTCTGTAATGTCTAAAAATTTCATGAAAAGTTATAAATCTGGGTCATCTTCCTCCCCTGAGTGGTGCACGGGAACTGGGGAATGGGGGTTATGGTCAATCTATAGCGCTTCTTCTCCAGCGCTCCTTCTCAGTCACCCTCGTCCCCTGTGCTGTGGGGTCCCTCCACCAGGATGCTGTCCTTGCTGAACTGATCTGGCGTGGGCTTCCCACAGGCCGCAGCTCTTCAAGCACTGCTCCAGGTATGGCTCTGTACCACGGGATCCATCCCTCAGGAGAAAACTGCTCCAACCTGGGTCCCCCACGGGCAGCAGCTCCTGCCAGGTCACCTGTTCCTGTGTGGGCTCCTCTCCACAGGCTACAGGTCCGGCCCAGAATCTGCTCCAGTGGGGTCTTCCACAGGTGGCAGCCTCCATCACTGCAGGTCCACCTGCTCTACCATGTTCCATGGTCTGCAGCATGGAACCCTGCTCCACCGTGGTACCCCATGGGATGCAGGGGAACATCCTGCTTTACCATGGTCCTCACCACAGGCCACAGGGGACTTCTACTCTGGCACCTGGAGCACCTCTCCCCCTGCAATCTTCACTGATCTTGGCGCCTGCAAGGCTGTTTCTCACTCCTCTCACTCTCCCAGCTGCTGTGCTGCTGTGTGGTGCAGTGTTTTTTTTTTTGTTTGTTTGTTTTTGTTTTTTTTTTTTTTTTCCTGTCTTAAGTGTGCTCTCACAGAGGCACAAACAACATCACTTACTGGCTCAGGTCTGGTCAGCAGTGGGGCCTAACATGGGGCCTAACGTGGGGCAGCTTCTGGATTCTTCTCACAGAAGCCACTCTTATGGCCCCCGGTTCCAAAACCTTGCCACGTAAACCCACTACACTGCAACAGTAAAAAAAAAATAAAAAATAAAAATAATAAAAAAAAATCTATTATGGCATGAATAATCTAATTTTTCTGTGAAAAAGGAAAGATCAACTTGTCCAAGCTAGTCTGATTTCATCTGTAGAGCTAAGTAAGCTGGCTGCTTCTGATCAGCAATGCTGGCAACAGAGGTTGGAATGTTTTCAATAAATATCCATTGCTGAAGCAAAATGTTGGTGCAACAGTAGAGAACCACTGGTGTATGGTGCACTATGGTGTCATGCACGAAGCTGTGGAGAGAATCCTACTCTTGGGAGAAATGTATGTGTAGCCATCAACAGAAATATCTATGATTCACACTGAAGTAACCTTTCGTTAAGCAAAAGGACTGACAAGAATGTGAACAAGGCCAATGCAGGCATGTGAACTAAGGTCCCAGTTTTCTTCTGCCACAAAAGTAGTGACACAGTTTTCATTGCTGAATTCTCAAGCGTAGCATCTTCCATCTGAAATCCTTAACAAAATATAAATAAATAAATATTCACTATAACTTCACATCAAGAACTACTCATTATTATTTTGCAGCTGAGAACAATATGATACACCGTGATGTCTTCAGAAATGCTAATACAGAATAAGGCAAAGCAGAGCTATATTTTGAATCTGAAGTCCTTGTAAGCAAACTTCTAATACAAGTATATTGTGCTGTTTATGCTTGGTATGTACTTGTTGCATTTCCTGCATTTCGTAATTTTCAAACAGTTATCTTTCAAAAACTATTTCAGAACGTCTGGTTTATGTCTGGTTTATGTGCTTTATTCTTTATTAATTGATAATGAAATAATATTTTAATTAAAATATTATTATAATATCAGAACTACTGTTTCCTTTCTCTTGACATTATGCATTTTAATGTCTGCAATATTAAGTGAAAATAAGATAGGGAAGAAATTAATCCTTCCTAACTAAATTTAAAACCTGGTTATACTGCAAAGGGAAACATCCAGCAAACAACTGTTAGTTCAGAAAATACAAAATAAATTATTTTCCTGAGCTAATTAAGTATAGAACCACAGAATGGTTTGGGTTGGAAGGCACCTTAAAGATCACATAGTTACCCTTACCATGGGCAGGGACACCTCACACTAGGTCAGGCAGTCACTGATCGAGGATCAAGGTTGCTCAAAGCCCTGTCCAACTTGGCCTTAAGCACCTTGCAGGGATGGGGCATCCACAGCTTCGCTGGTCGACCTGTTCCAGTGCCTCAATACCCTCTGAGGAAAGATTTTTTTCCTTATATCTAATCTAAACATATCCTCTTTTAGTTTAAAGCCATTTACTATCATCCTACAGTCCCTGACAAAGAGTCCCTCCCCAGCTTTTCTTTAGGCCCCCTTTAGGTACTGGAAGGCCACTATAAGGTCTTCCTGGAGCCTTCTCTTTTCCTTCTCATTCTAATACTTCCATAAAAAAGTGTCAGCAGTTAGTTTTTAGTTATTAAAATAAATAAATAAGTAAAAATCTATTAAATTTCTATGCTCTACCCTGTTAAGTAAAGTTCAGTAGTAAATTAGAGTTGCTATTTCAAGTCTAATTCACTATTTGCTAAACGAACAAACACTAAACTCATTATCATAATTGTGAAAGCCTTTATAAAATGTAAGTATATTATCGATTTGCTATCCAGTTTGCACATTTCTAAAGCATGAGATCTACTACTTAAGCATGTGTTTGCTGGGCTTATCCAAAAGAATAAATGGGAAGTGTATTTAGAGTCTGAATTTCTTCTTCCATCTACATTATTTTCCATCTCTCAGGGATGTAATTATAAAGAAGCCAGTACGGCAGGTCATCATGTTGTATTTGTTTCTTGGGTGTGGACGTTTCCATGGGCACTGGAGATAACCAGTACCGTCATTTTGACAAAGGTTCACTCTACACATACAGTCCTGACTACTTTTCTGCTCTCAGCAGCTGTACAGATCCCTACCAATTCTTATCTCCAATTTATTCCTTCAAGAGTTCATCAGTCTCTTGAAAAACAAATCATGCCTGACCTTCTGTGATTGTTCAGATGTATTTACATAATGTTGAAATTCTGTACATAGTTATGACTCTGTGTCTATATTTACCAAGATAACAGCTCTGTGTTAGTTATATAGATCTTATCTCTAGGTTTTTTGTTTATATTCTCCTTTCCTCCATGCTGGGCTAAAATCTGTAAGAATGATAGTAAAGATATTACAATAGACGGAAATAATTCTCTATAGACAGAAATAACTCTTTATTCAAATACAGACACCCCAGACAAAGCCAAGCTGATCACATATTATGTCCTAGACATAATATGTCCTAATATGTCCTAGACAGAAGTCTGTTGGTGTTTCATTGATTTAGATGTGCCATGTACATGTGTCATGAAACTAAAGATAAAGTTTCATATATTATATATCACCCAATGCCGTGAGGCTAAAGTATTTTCTCTCCTCTCTCTCTCCCCTCTTAAAAAGTCCAACTTTGATTTCAGTCTCACCCAAATATTTTTTTCTCACTATTTCTATTTATCACTGAAACCTTTGGAAACAATATGATTTAAATCATTAATTCATAGTGTTTTTATTCTTTCTAATCCAGAAAGTCTTCTCTGTAGCATAGGTTTTGTCTCATTGTTAGTCTGTGCTATTTTTTTTTTCCTGCAGGATTTCAAGCATTCTCTACATTCCCTTCATCCTCTAATTTCTCACTTTTGTAGCTGCATTTTTGCATGTACATGACAAATGCCTTTATTTTTTTTTTTCTTTTTAAGTCTTATCTTTCCCTAGGTTTTACATTTTCATCCCTTTCTGAGTCTATTCCTTCAACTCTCATAGTATCTCATTAGGTAAGTGCTTTCTTTTCTTCTTCTGTAACATCTAACAGAAGGACTCTGTACTTTGCTTCTTAATTTATATTTTCCTGGTAGTCAGATAGCAACTGATATATCTTCTGTGCCAGCAGCTCACAAAGTTTTTTCCACTCCTGACCTCTCATTCTTGTTTGCATTTTAGCATATGTTTTTCATATCCTCTGGGACAAGCTATTTGGAGTAAAAATGAATGTGTTCCTAGGTGCAGAGTAATGAGACGCTCAGGGGTCATTGCTTAAGAACAGCATTTACAGACACCAACACACTCAATAGCAGTCTGGGAAAACATCCAATGCCAAAAAGAAACTGTAAGTGTCAAACTGTCACAGTTTCTTCCCCTTCCCCAGGAGTGTTGGTTCCTCTCTCAGCTGAAAGAACTTTTTCTCCCACTGGGATCTGCAGCAAAATATTCTCTTGGAGTTAGTTGTCTAAACAGGCATTTAGTGCTTCTAATGAATCTAATCCTTAGTGTATATACTTTTGTCACTTACTGTACTTGAGTGTACAAGAATTAAACATAAAAACTCCTGCATAAGCTACATTTTACATTTTTGCTCTTCATTAACCACATACAGTGGCTGAAGTTATTCATTTGTTGAGAGCTCATTACTAGAGCTTTGTTTGATAATTTGGGGCACATTTTTAATTGATCCCTTAGGGGTTGTTCCAAAAGCACTTATTTTCCCAAGTACCAATAATATTGTGATAAATCATATTATTCACTTGTTTCCCTAGCTGACACAACATGTACCTCAACATTTCTTTTATTTATCTCCTCTGGCTGCTTTCTTTTAATTAACAATCTATATTTTAAATGAATAGTTATTTTAATTTTAATTAACAAAAATTGTCAATTTTATTAATAATTATTACTATTAATTAACAATCATTTATAAAACCTTATCATGAATGCAAATTTGTTTTTATGAGCTGTTTTAACACAAGACATGATAAGATACTTGAGAAAACTTTGTTTTATAACTTGGTGAAGGTTTTATAAATAAAAAGCTCTGCTAGTTGCAGTTCCTGCTCAATGAAAGTGTATCACAGCAAATTAGGCAAAAGAGGTCATGGAAAAACACTGGAGTGCAGTGATTTAGAAATCAGAAGATAAACTGTAATCCACTGCCTGTCACCAAACCTGTACTGAACCTTGAGAGATTGTTTTCATAGAACCATAGAATCATTAAGGTTGGAAAAGACCTCCAAGGTCATCTGGTCAAACCATACCCCTACCACTAATGTCATCGACTAAACCATGTCCCAAAGCACCAAGTCCAACCTTTCCTTAAGGACCACCAGAGATGGAGATGCCACCACCTCCCTAGTCAACTCATTCCAATGCCTGACTGCTCCTTCTGAGAAGAAATATCTCCTATCTCCAGGACGAGGGGAAATGGGCTAAAGTTGTGCCAGGGGAGTTTTAGGTTGGATGTTAGGAGGAACTTCTTTACTGAAAGGGTTGTTAGACGTTGGAATGGGCTGCCCAGGGAAGTGGTGGAGTCACCATCCCTGGAAGTCTTTAAAAGACGTTCAGATGTAGAGCTTAGGGATATGGTTTAGTGGAGGACTGGTAGTGTTAGGTCAGAGGTTGGACTCGATGATCTTGAGGTCTCTTCCAACCTAGAAATTGTGTGTGATTCTGTGTAATTTCCAACCTAAACCACCCCTGGCGCAACTTGAGGCCATTCCCCTCTAATCCTATCCCTGGATGATCTTTAAGGTCCCTTCCAATCCAAGCCATTCTACGATTCTTTGATTCTATGATTCTCATCAACCAATACCCCCAAGTCCTTCTCCTTGGAGCTGCTCTCAGTATGTTCTCCATCCAGCTTCTATTTGTGCTTGAGTCATTTCCATTGCAACAGTAATGTAAATTGGTAAATTAGTAATGTAATTCTCTTATTCATTTTCATCTCCCCTGAGAATCCCTGCCTCACCCAGCTACTGGTTCCCAGGAGCTCTGAATGCTAGAAGGCATCAGTTCCTATTAAAGCTGTCTTCTAAAACAATTACACGGAATCGGGAACCTGGGAACAAACAGCAAGTTTCACAGAGTCAAAGAAAAGCACAGGTTAAAAGAGACCTCAAAAGATCATCAAGTGAAGCTCTCCGTGGGAAAAGGAAGCTTAGGTGAGATTATCTAGCTCCCTCTCCAATAACATATTGTAAACCTCCAGTGATAGTTACTCTACCAGGTTCCTGTGGAGGTTGTTCCAGTGGTTGATTCTTCTCAATGTAAAAGTTTTCTTTCCAGTGTCAAGACAAGACTTCTCTTAGTGCAGCATGTGCCTCCTTTTCCTTGTCTTCACTGTGTGGCTCCTTGTGAAGACAGATCTTCCATCTTCTTTGTAGCCACCCTTTAAGTACTGGAAAACTATGATGAGGGACACCCTGAACCTTCTCTTCTCTTTGGTGAAAGGACTTACATCCTTCACCCTCTTCAGTCTGTCCTTTTTTTTTTTTTTTTTTTTTATATATATATATATATATATATATTGGGACCAGAACTAGATAGTAGTCCAGGTGAAGTTTCCTCCTACGGTAAAATTTTCAGACATCCTTCACTTTTTGTTGGTGTTGTTGTTGTTTGTTTGTTTTTAAATCACACATCTCCTTTATTTCAGCCCAGTGCTACTTGGTCATATTGCCTATCTATGCCTCAGCTATGAATTTTAGCAGGTTCAGCTCTGCCATGTATATCAATTATTTTCCTATGTATGCAAAAATGAATTCTACCATTGCTTTAGTGAAAATTAATAACTTAATTGTGAAAATTAATAACTTAAGTGAAAATTAATAACTTAACAATAATTTCTCATCAATTCCCTTTCCTCACAAATTTTGTGTGTTCACACTTATGCTCTGGTTACAGGAGCTGAAGACTTAGTGTACGACAAAGAAACTCCTGCCTTTCTTGGTGATTTTAGTTCAGTTGTTACTGTCAATGGAAAGACCATTTGCTTGCTCACCAGAGTGATTAGAAATATGCTTTCTAACAAGTTTTTCTTCTGTAATTCTGAAAATATTTCTGACTCGAGTTTCATTAGTTCTGTTGAAAATAATAATAATAAAAAAAAAAAAAGTCAAGGTAAAGCAAATGACAGAGAAATAACAATACTTTACGATACCACTATCCTCCATCCTTTTCTGTTTTTTTTTTAACATCAGTTAAGTACACCAGAGTGGACCTATGCAAGCTGAACAGACCTGTGACTATGCCCAAGACTTAGAGTCAACAGATGAATACTAAAATTCATTGAAATTAATTATAAGTGATTATTAATTTATAGTTCCATCATGATGCCTTTTTAAACCACTCTTGTCTCAAGTATAAGAAGAATATTTGGGAACTTATATTTTGTTTATTTTCCTTCTACACATGTATCAGCTAGGATCTATGGACTGACTTCTTGATGTATACTGTATAGTGCAAAATACAAGATCACTTCTACAGATTTGGAACCTCCTGAATAAGAAGGCTAAAAAAAAAAAAAAAAAGAAAAAGAAGAAAAGAAAAGAGAGAGAGAGAGAGAGAGAGAGAGAGAGAGAATTTGAAGGCATAATATCAGTAATAATAATAATAATAAATTATGCAAGATATTCTTCAAATAAATATATTTTCTGTTTCTTGATAAAATTGAAATATTTGCAACGACTACAGCTGAACTTCACTTTTTGCAGTTCACTTAGTCTAAGCAATGAAAGTAAGAATATACTCTTTATACAGTAAATATACATATATGTAGTAATAGCAAAAAAACCCTATACAATCTCACTTTTTATAGAAAGAAAAGGTGTCTGAATAAATTTTGTATTTCATGCTCCAGAAGGATGCTTTGAGTCATCCAAATCTTTGATCAGCCAGAAACTGACTGGAGACCATGCAGTCTTTGGAGATAGAAATAAATTAAATGTCTCCAACAGTTGAAAGCCAACTTACTCACTTAGGGGAGAGATAAGCAACATTTTGAATTTGATTTTGTTAGTGATAGAAGTACTCCAGTAATCTTTAAAAAAATTGCAGGATGTAGAGAAAACTCTAGCACTCAGTAGGTCATATCAAAAAGCAACAGGCATAACAGATTGTGAGGCTGGTTGATTATGTGACTCAGAAAATGTGCTATAGTCAGAGATTTGTGATATAATAAATTGATGTGTAAGTGGTTACTTTCTAATGCTAATTTCTCTCCAGTTTAACATCAATTTTAGATTCAACTGTAAACAGTGGTTATTGTGTTCTTGCAGTTAAGTTTCTCTACTTGCAGTTCTTAGCTTTATTTTGTTATTTTTTAGAGTGGAAACATATTGAATTTAATACTAAATGGTTATAAAGTAATTCAATCAGCATGTGTCTCTGTGATTCAGAACACTACAGAAAATAAAATAGCCAATTAAATAAAGATACACTCTAGCTATTTTTTAAAGTATAATAGTGAATGTGATGGAATGGAGAATCAGTTTCTTTGTGGTTTTGGTGCTGTTGTTTTTTCCCCCCTACGTCATTCCAACCCACTTTCATAGGCAAGGATGCCACCCACTGGATCAGGTTGCCCAGGGCCTCATCCAACCTGGTCTTGAACACAGTCCATCCAGTGATGGGGCAGCCACAACTTCTCTGAGCAACCTTTTCCAGTGATGAAGCTCAACATGCTCCAATGAGAAGCTCAACATGAGCCCACAATGTGCACTTGCAACCCAGAAAGCCAATCGTATCCTGGGCTATATCAAAAGAAGTATGGACAACAGGTCTAAGGAGATGATTCTCTGCCTCTGCTCTGCTTTCATAGGATCCCACCTGGAGTGCTGCATTCAGCTCTGGGGACCCAGCACAAGAAGGGTATGGACCTATTAGAATAAGTCCAAAGGAAGGTAACAAAGATGATCAAAGGACTGGAACACCTCTCTATGAAGAAAAGCTGATGGAGTTAGGGTTGTTCAGCCTAGAGAAGAGAAGGCTCTGGGAAGACCTATAGTGGTCTTTCAATACCTAAAGAGGCACTACAGGAAAGCAGGAGAGGGACTCTTCATCAGGTAGTGTAGTGATAGGACAAAGAGTTATGGATTTAAACTAAAAGAAAGTAGATTTAGGTTAGATATTAGGAAGAAATTCTTTACTCAGAGGGTGGCGAGGCACTTGAACGGGTTGCCTAGAGAATCTGTGAATGCCCCACCCCTGGGAATATTTAAGACCAGGCTGGATGGGGCTTTGAGCAACGTGATCTTGTGGAAGGTGTCCATGCTCATGGCAGGGAGGTCAGAATTAGATGATCTTTAAGGGTTCTCTCAACCCAAAACTTTCTACTACTCTACAGTTCTGCTCTATCTGGACTCTTAAAAAGAACAATGCCCAAATGCCCAAAGCATTATTAAGTAATGAGATTTTGAAAATTACATTACATACAAAACCCTGACCTTTCCGTATTTGTAAGGAAAGAAAGCAACATCATCTCCAAAGTTAAGCTGTAAGTTCAGTTTTATTGACAAGTGAAACAGAGGATCCTTTTATTTCATTTAGGCTCTGTTCAGGCACTTGTTATGTATTCACTGTAAGTGATTCAGGAAATATGCTTAAACTATACTAAACTGTGAATTTTAAAATCACAACAGAGTAGATTCATTAAGGAAGCTCTCTTTTGGTGCTACGTGTTTGTAAGCCATTTATGAACATATCTGCATAACTAGGATCAGATTTTTTTGAAATTTAAATAGTATTTTACAGAGGCTTCAGTTCTATTGGACTATATTGTTTATTAATCTATCTTACTTGAACTATAGCACTGTTATGCCATTTTGTAGTAACATAATCAGTGATTTGTTGTTTTAGCCATCACAAAAGTATATGTGGAAGAAACAGTGACATATGAATAGTAGAAATGTATTGTTAACAAAGTAATGATTTGATATGCTATCAATCCATATGACAGATGTTGGCTTGCACTATTACAATGTTGAGTGTAAGTGTACACTTTAAGATAACAAGTTCAACATAATTCCTAACTTTGTAGTTGTTTCTTTGTATTGTTTTGTTTTCTTCCCATCATTCAGAACAGAACTCTATTCATCTCTGCCAACATTACACACAAACAAAGATGTTGAAGCATATCTACTATTCCCTTGTTGGTTGATACCTGAATTAATGTATTTTTGACAGTTAGTATGCCTAATCTAGTCATGCATAATGTTTGTGTCAAGGTGTTGATCTGGGTATGCAAAACCTAATTATGTATAAAATTATTCTTACTACGGCCATGCTGAGGAGAAAAGCAACATAAAGTTATTTGTAGGCATAAATATAAATTACAATAAAGGACCATTTAGTACTAATAACTAGTGTAGCATTCTTTCTATTCTAACTAGAAATGAAGATACTTAGTTTCAAAAGAAAAATACATCAATTATTGATGTATGAATATTCTTATTTTTAAAGCGGAATTATTTCCTATTCATTAGCATTTATCCAAAAGTCATTAATTTTAATATGCATTTGGGTGACGGTATTTGAATTGTAAATAATTCTACGTTCTCCACAATTTAACCACATTTTGCATATTCATGAGACAATTTAGTCAAAAGATGTAGCAGGGCATGCATTGCTTTGGGATATAGTCACATTAGGTAATTCTGTTGTACTGTGTTGCCTAAGGCATCAACTACTTCATTTAGCACCCAATAATGTGAAAGATCCCATGCACCAGTGTCTCATGTAATTGAGATGAAGAGGCCCCAGTGAACACACTTCAAAAACATATTCAATAATTTCACGTAGATTAATACAATCTTCATGCAAAATAATCAATCATAGAGATACATAAGCAAAACCACGACCAGAAAAAAATACAGAATATTATTTTCATGTTACTTATTTATTTTATAAATAAATAATAATTTATCTATACTAAACAATGTCTCATCATAAATGATAATTAACCCCTAAAATGAGTAGGCCTATCCTCAAAAAATATCTTACAATAAAAACAAAACATATATCACAAGTTATCCCCCTAAAAACTATTCCAGGAAGAAAAAGGTGTGCCTTGTTTTTTTTTTTTTTTTTTTTTTTTTCCCCCCATGAAATGTAGCACTTAATGCAGAACAGTTCCAGTATATCCAGAGACATGAAAAGATAAAGAACAAGACAACAACCATCCTTGATGCTTCCAAAACAAATAAATAAATAGTAAGGTAGGTCAGCTAGACAAAGGACACTCTTAACAAAGAAAAAAAACAAGTATATATAAAACAACATCAATAGTCAGGAAAAGCACTCATGTTTTGAGTTTCTAGTGGATCTGGAAGGCAGCTAAGCCACACACAGGATGTAACGATACATTAGCAAGTGTCATTCCATACCAACTATTGCAAGACATAAGCTTCACAATGGCAAACATGCCCAGCCAAGTAGAGCACATCAAGGTTCTGAAGGTGGTATGTAGCAATACTTTAGTACTGAATACTAGTGACTTGATAATTTTTGTGATTAAACATTTTGACAGAGCGGAAGGTTTCCAGTTTATGAGCATTCATTTATCAATGTTATCCAGGGAAGTTATTGTTCTATGTTTATTACTATTGCCTAATCTTGGCTAATTTTTCTAGAACAACCTGAAGTAAATTACATGAAGCTATTTAGATACTATCTCTAACTACAGTCTATGACAATGCACAAAAAAAAATAAACAATACAGAAATATTTCCCTTAGGGCATGATTTCTGTCCATTTCTTCTCTGTGGGTTTGGTTAGCTGTATGTGTTTATTATGATGTCTTTATTATTTTACATTGGGAAAGAAAAAGAAAAAAGGGGTCATGAACAAATAAAAAGATAATGACATGATCGATACAAACTATCATTTGGCAAAATAAATTTGAGAGTTTGTGAAGAGCTCAGAAACAAGACAAAATAAAACAGGTTTAGAAATATTTTCTTGAATACAGTTTGCTTATTTGTTACTAGTAGTATATTAATGCAGTCTCTTTTTGATTATCAAATTATTCATGATCCAGTCCTGTTTGCATGCAAAAATGTTATATATAAATATACTGTCAGATTTTTGATTGTTTATAAATTGTTCACTTGCCTTTATGTTAAAGATTTTTCATTGGAATGATTTTCCAGATAAAATTATATATATATTATATATATATATATATACATATCATGTATATACATATATATAAAACCATGTCCTACCTTTAATGCTCCTGTGAAGGCCATTTTCTAAACTTTAGTCCCATCTGCTCTCTTTTTTTCTCTTTTTGTTGCTTGTCCCCTTTCTAGGGAATCAAGTATAAGCTTCTTTCTTCACTTTTAAAGCCCTTCACAACTATGTTGTATTATCACCTTTCACTCATTACCAGATCCCACTTCTGCTTGTGCCTGCTCATGTGTTATATTTCAAGTAAGTAGTTACAGACACTATTTCTCACACACAGGAGACTGTATCTTGAGAAGTAGGACTAACCACTTTTCATCTTTCCGAATTCTGTTCCTTTAATTGAAAACCCAACAAAAAGCTTGAAAAAACACTCTCCTTCTGGTATGTCAATGAAACTTCTTAAAAAGCTTCATGTTCTCATTGCCCTCCTTGTTCTGCACATACATTAGCTTAGCTTACATTTAGTCTGTGCTCTCTTCAGGTCTGCGTACAATGTTTAGACTCTGCCTATTTACGAGAAGTGCCGCTACTATGCCCTGTGATGATAGAAAGGGTAATTGTAAGTGGGAAAATAATGATTAATCCATCTCAAATATGAAGTTAAGCATAATTAATTACCTATTCTAATGTCCTCTGAACTCTTGGAGATGCACAGATATTTGTATAAATTACTCAACTCTTTCCTGAATAACTACAAACAACAAACAATATGAACACTCAGCTCACAGTCAGATTAATCCATTGTTTTTAAGCCAAAATCAATGTTTTCAATCAGCCTCACTTTTCCTCTTTGTTAATGTATGAAATGGCACATTGGTTAGGAAACACAAAGATTCTAAACAGAAACCAAGCAGATGCAGGATTTACTTTTTATAAGACTGGGCTACAAACCCTTGGTTATGTTAAAGAGTGAAGCTGTTTTCCTTTTTGTAGTGTCATTAATGATGATGCTTTTACATGCAAATCAAGAAATAGTTAAAATTCTTCCATTTTAACAATAGAGGTCTGAAAATAACCATTAAAATACAAGCTGGATTAAAAGAAAAACCTCTAATTAAGTGAGACAACAGATTTAAGTTTACAGTTTCCAAGGAGTAATTAAACAAGACTGTTTATATACATACTATAAAGCAATACCCAGGGGGATTTATGCACATTATTAGTGAATTTGGGTTTGAAAGTGTATACATCCCTTTCTGTTGACTTTCATCCTGTACTCATTTGATTGAGCTTCCACATCATGAAAATGAGTTTAAGGATAGCATTTACCAACTAAGAAACAGCAACAATACCAATTGCAACCAAATAAAATATTAATGAAACTAAAGAATGTATTAAAAGCAATATGGATGGAAAAAAGTAACCAAAATAATTTTGAAATATTAACCAAAATAAAGAAATATATTTTTATAATTCTTTGCCAAATTATACAAATGTTATAGAAGATATATCAGAATAAAAGAGTACCATGAGCTATGTGGAATATTTCATAAAATATAATGCCTACAAAATGATCATTTTACCCTATCCCCAGAAACCTTTACTAATTTATTTTCTCAGGCACTAAAACCACTGTTATTTTACTTTATAAACATATTAATTTTGTAAGAGCAAAGAGACTGTGTTGCATCTATTTTTAAAGCACGCGTCATCAAAAAAGGGGGGGGGGAGTAAAGGAAAACAAAATGAAGGTATAAAAGAAATATTTCCAGCATCTTTCCAAAGTAATTTTATTAATTAAATAATCTCTTTGTATCTGGTTGATGGATTTGTGGTTCTAAGATATACTATAAAAATGTATCTTGTTATTAAAAAACAATCTGTTTTTATTATAGAATCATTAAGGTTGGAAAAGACCTCCAAGATCATCTGGTCAAACCATACCCCTACCACCAATGTTGCCCACTAAGCCATGTACCTAAGCACCAGTTCCAACCTTTCCTTGAACACCCTCAGGAATGGAGATGCCACCACCTCCCTGAGTCCAACCTGTTCCAATGCCTGACTGCTCATTCTGAGAATACATGTCTCATTTCCAACCTAAACCTTCCCTGGTGCAACCTGAGGCCATTCTCTCTAGTCCTATCCCTAGTTACCTGTGAGAAGAGGCCAACACCCAGCTCTCTACAACTTCCTTTCAGGTAGTTGTAAAGAGCAGTAAGGTCTCTCCTGAGCCTCCTCTTCTCCAGACTAAACAACTCCAGTTCCCTTGGCCGCTCCTCATAGGACTTGTGTTCCAGGTCCTTCACCAGCTTTGTAGCTCTTCTCTGGACACACTCCAGGGCCTCAATGTCCTTCTTGTGCTGAGAGGTCCAAAAGTGAACACAATACTTGAGGTACGGCCTCACCAGAGCAGAGTACAGGGGTATGATCACCTCCCTGGTCCTGCTGGCTGCACTATTCCTGATACAAGCCAGGATGCCGTTGGCCTTCTTGGCCACCTGGGCACACTGCTGTCTCCTGTTCAGGCAAGCACTGACCAACACCCCCAGATCCTTTTCCTCTGCACAGTTTACCAGCCACTCTGCCCCAAGCCTGTAGCACTGCATGGGGTACTCATGACCGAAGTGCATGACCCAGCACTTAGTCATGTTGAACCTCATCCCATTGGCCACTACACATCAATCTGACCTGTCAAGGTCCCTCTGCAGGCCTTCCTACCCTCTAGAAGATCGACATGTCCCCCCAGCTTGGTGTCATCCGCAGACTTACTGAAGGTACAGTCAATTGCCTCATGCAAATCAACACCGACCCCTGGGGAATACCACTCATGGCCAGTTGCCAGCTGGATTTCACTCCATTCACCACTACACCTTTGGCCTGGCCATCCAGACAGTTTTTAACCCAGCAAAGAGTGTACCTTTCCAAGCCATGGGCTGCCAGCCTTTCCAGAAGAATACTATGGGAGACCATATCAAAGGCTTTGCTGAAGTCCAGGTAGACTACATCAACAGCCTTTCCCTCATTCACCAGGCAGGTCAACAGGTCGTAGAAGCACATGACGTTGGTCAGGACTTGCCTTTCATGAACCCATGCTGACTGGGCCTGATGCCCTAACTGTCTCATCTATGCTGGATGATTGTATTCAAGATGATGCATTCCATCACCTTTCCTGGCACTGAGGTCAGGCTGACAAGCTTGTAGTTCCCTGAGTCCTCCTTACAGCCCTTCTTAGAGATGGGGGTCACATTAGCAAGTCTCTACTCATCTAGGACCACTCTGGATGACCACGACTGCTGGTACATGATGGAAAGCAGCCCAGCAATCACATCTGCCAGCTCCCTCAGCACCTTCAGGTGGATCCCATCTGGCCCCATGGACTTGTAACAGCCCAGGTGGAACAGCAAGTCTCTAACTGTTTCCACCTGAACTGTGTGTGTGTGAGGGGAGGCGGGGAAGGGGGAGGGGTTCTCCCCCTCCCAGACTTCCAGGTCAGGAGGATAAGTGGTCTGACTAGTAAAGACAAATATATAAAAGGCATTAAGAACCTCAGCCTTTACCTTATCCTTGCTAGTTGTGCTCCCACCTGCATCCAGTAAAAGATGGAGATACTCCTTGGACCTCCTCTTACCATTAATATAGTTGTAAAAACATGTATTTTTTTCTTTAACCATAGTGGCCAGGTTGAGCTCATGCTGGGTTTTAGCCTTCCTGATTTTTTCTCTCCATATGCTGGCAACTTCCTTGTACTCTCCATGAGTTGACTGCCCCTTCTGCAATTACATTATTGCTTTCTGTGCTGCATCATTGCCATCATCATATTTTATTTGCCGTGAGATGACTGGTAAACCTTTGGATGAGATTTTTTTTTTCTCTTTTTGTGAACATTGTTTCTATCTAAGCTTTGAGTTATTTTCTTTAATACACTCGGCAGTGGAGAATTCACATAAACAAAGACCACCTCAGATTCACAAATATATACTGGTATATATTGGTATAGAAAACAGTTCTATTCTAAATGCACATTTGCAATTTTGTAGTGTAAGAATTTTTTCTTTTTTCTCCACTGCACCCTCATTTGGTTCCTAAAATCTTGTGAAGTAAGCATTTCCAAGTCCTGCAGAAATTATTCATCTCTAACCTTGACATTCATTTCATTCAGAGCGGTGAATGTTTTCAATGCAATAAAAGTCAGAAATCCCAATCAAATTTATATATTTATAAAAAAATATATACATAAATCTGAAAATGTTATTATATTCTATAGAAGTTTCCATTCAAAGCATTTACAGTTTATTAATAATAAGCATATATATTATACTGTATAAACAGTAATGTATCTAAGACTTTGATATAGTAGAGAATAACTGAATGCCTTTTTAATACAAAGATCCACTTATATACAAGTATTTATATTACTTGTACTGCTTACAAATACAATTTGCATCAAAGTATTTTACCTCGTCCTAGAACTCAGAGATGGTGGGAAGTCTGACTTAAATATGTGTAGAAAACTTATCCTAAATAATAATCTTTTCAAAATAATAACCTGTTGAAAAATGACAGCTTTGTGTTTTTACATTTGGTATTCAGCAAGCAGTCATCCTGTCACAGCTGCCAATGCTGACTGATAAATGTTCAAAAGAGCCTAGAAGAATATTGACAAACCCTCAACTTGTGTGTAATATGGAGATAAGGACACCAAAATTATATTTACTTACGCTTCTAGTATAGCAAGGAGCTTCACAAAATTGCGAAGCTACTTTTTTTTTTTTATTATTTTTTTCTGCCTCTGTTTGCATTTTTATTTATTTATTTATTGCTATGCACTGCAAGGTTCAAATCCTGTTCAGTGATTCACTGCTGGATAAAATTACTAAACTCCATGGGGGTGGAGGGAGAGAGAAAAAAGAAAATGAACTACCAACTAACCTTTTTCTACTCAAACTCCAAGTGCCATCCTCTCCTGAAAATAAAACAAAACAAAACAAACAAAATATTTTCTCTGCCTAGGGCTGTTCTACAGGAAGTTAGATCTTGTTTTATTTATCTAGAGTGTCAGTATAGATCTGAAACTTATTTTTATAAAGTAAACATCAAGTCATCAAGTTAATGATTTCTTTAATAAATTATAAGAACTTTTAAATTAAGGCCACATCAAGCTTTGTAATGAATCACTCCACAATTCATTGGATTTACAGTCTTAAACTTATAGTTTTTCTGTTTTTTCTCCTTTTCTTTTTTTTTGTCTCTCTGTAGTTGCATATTTAGGGGGCAATTAGAGTTCCACATAATTTGCATGGAAATTGTACAAGAACTCCTTCATCTAATTTATTTCTATTTTAATATTTTGCTTCCTGTATATTTTTAAAGACAAACACCCATAGGAGACATTTACTAAAGCTACATATAAAAACAATTATAGATCTTTTTTTTTTTTTTTTTTTTTTCCCCAATTCACATTTTTCACAAACTTCAATGAAATTTATTGCAATTTGAAGAACATGTACCATTTCCTCCCTTGGAATTTGTCAATTCAGCAAAACAGAAATGTATTCATTTTCATAGAATTTTATGGTGAATCCAAAGGGTTTCACAATTTATTGAGAATTAATGCTTGACTGCCCAAGGGACTACTTAGGAACTTGGACTTCAAGGATGTAACATTCCAGAGGAGATCTGCTAGCTTTTATGGATGCAGGGAATCCATGTCTCCCTATAGAGGTTTGAAATATTTGGGTTTTATTCCAAAATGTAATGAAAACATGAATTTAAAAAAATTAAACTCTTTTCAGAAATTGAATTTTCTTTCTCTTTTCATCTGAACAAAATTTTCACTTCAGATATGAAGTGATTTTATGATGATTAATGGTTTTTGAATATCATAAATTATTTCTGAAGTTCTAACTAGTTTGCAAAACTGATTCAAACTTGTGAATCCTTTAGGGGCAAGGACAGGCTGGACACATAATCATAAAATAAATATTTTTTTTCTCTTAATATTTCTTATGGTTTGAAGTATAAGTCTCAGAGCTGAATAATGTAAGTTTTAAGGATGCAGATAGGAAATAATTTTTGCCTGGAAGCCAAGCAACAGTGCCAAATGTAAGAGCTGATGTATCCTGCTTTTAGACAAGGTTTATTCATTCAGCTGTACTCATAAACCACAACTTTCAGAGCAAAAATCACTTTGGTCAGCTTCCCTGTGGGAGAAGGAGAGTCTTGGTTGTCTGTTCTTGCCCTTACAGACAAGCTCATTGCCCATCTCATTGCCCAGTTATGGTAACAGGTGGAACTATTTTCCACTAGACTGTGACTGATGGAGTAAGGGTCTGCCTGGGGCCTCCTGGGGCCCCCAAAGGCAGAAGCTCCTGCCAGGTCACCTGCTCCTGCATGGGCTCCTCTCCACGGGCTCCAGCCTGGAATCTGCTCTGGCAGGGGTCCTCCAAAGGCTGCAGCCTCTGTCCATGCAGGTCCACCTGCTCCACGAGGAGCTCCTCCACGGGCTGCAGCATGGAGATCTCCTCCATGTGGGACCCATGGGCTGCAGGGGGACAGCCTGCTCCACCAGGAGCCTCTCCACAGGCCACAGGGGAACTGCTGCTGCCTGCCTGGAGCACCTCTCCCGCTCCTTCTTCTATAAATAGACCTTGGCACCTGCAAGGCTGTTTCTCAATCCTCTCTCTCTTCCAACTGTGAGGCAGCAGTAGTTTTCTTAAATCTGCTCTCACAGAGGTGCAAACAACATTGCTTATTAGCTTGGCTCTGGCCAGCAGCGTCTTATCTAACATGGCCCCCCTGCTACCAAAACCTTGCTATGTAAACCCACTACACAAGAAAAAAAAATCAAGATGTTTGCAAATGGAATATAGGACAAAAGAGAATGAGGAAGATGATAGTGAAAGGGGAGATAATCACTCTCTTACACATTTCATAAAATGAAAAGAATTTAAGCATCTAAAATACACAGTCACATGCCATAATCTTGTCATAAATGTTATCACTAGTAGGCACCTACTAGTGGTAGTGAGATAGGTAGGTACCTATCTCACATTCATATTGTTAAAAAGTTCTTAACAAATATGCAGTCTACCTGCACATATACACTTGTCACTTTAACTAACTTAATCTCTGCTGTGCTTTTTATTGTTTTGCTTTCAGGGTAATAAAAGTGGTGGAGAAATAAGGACCCATCAAATAACACACAGAATCTGTGCTGCTTTTAAGATACAGTAATATGATACTTGTATGTTTTAGAAAATGATGGGGAAAAACATTTCAGCACTGAGTTACGATATCAATACATACACAGCTCTGTTACAATTGTGATTTCACCAGTCTAGTTTCCACTGACTGTGATAAACTGGGTTAATGAACTGTTGAATCAGCATGGACAGTTTTCCAATACAACAATTTTAATAAAAAAATTATTTGCAGAGCACATGGAGTTAATATCTAGGGGTACCCCGAGCATATTGAATATTATAAAACCGTTTCAAATAACTAATTTTGGTTCTTCTCAGTGGGCAGGAGATTTTTAAACTTTAAAGTTTTTAAGATTTTTTTTTTCTTTAAATAAGTTTTTAAAGCTCTTTTGATCTATCTGGATAAACATTTATGTTGCTTTGTCACCCTCCTTTCTGGAAGAACCCTTTAGCTTATCCATCAGCTGTTTTCCCTTGAACATAAACAAATCTCGTAACAGCTCAGGCTGTTAGTATTGTGGTAGTCTCCAGTTTTGCTGGAATATCACTTTCATCTCAGATTGTCAGCTAGCATATCTTTGTAGATGATCTTTAAGTACTATAATATTTATAATGAATGCAATTAATATTCAACTATGAAAGCATAAACAGACTTAGTGCTTAGACAAATGGAATATCTTGGTCCGTATATCCTTTGGTATGGAAATATCATAGCCCAGGAATACATTAACATATAGAATCTTAGAATCATAGAACCATAGAATATCCTGAGTTGAAAGGGATCCACAAGGATCATCGATTCCACCTCCTACCTCCACACAAGACCACCCAAAAGTCAGACCATACATCTGAAAGCATTGTCCAAGCGTCTCTTGAACCTCTGCAGACTTGGTGCCATGACCAGTTCCCTGGAAGCCTGTCCCAGTGCCTGGCCACACTCTTGGTGAAGAACCTTTTCCTAACACACAGCCTGACCCTCCCCTGTCCCAGCTCCATGCCGTTCCCTCAGGTCCTGTCCCTGTCCCCCAAGAGCAGAGCTCAGCACCTGCCCCTCAGCTCCCCTCGCGAGGAAGCTGCAGACCGCCATGAGGCCTCCCCTCAGCATGCTCTGCTCTGTGCTGAACAAACCATGGGATCTCAGCTGTTCGTCATACTTCTTCCTTCCCCTTTAGACCCTTCACCATCTTTATAGCCCTGCTTTGTACAGTCTCTAGATTCATGTCTTTCTTGTATTGTAGTGACCAAGATTGTACTCAGTACCCAAGGTGAGGTTGCAGCAGTGCAGAGTAGAACAGAACAAGCAATTTATATATATTTGATACTTTCAAGCAGTTTTTTTGTTTGTTTGTTTGTTTTGTTTTGTTTTTTTATGATCGTTTAATTTCAATGCAGGTATTTAAGCTGATTGTGCTGACACTTTGTCTGACAGCCATTCCTCAGTGCTTGCTTCAGTGATTTCAAAAATTGCCCCAGATTTCTCAAAAGGGTGGAGAAATATAAACAGGAGGTTTCTTCATTTCACTTCTGTTAGTAAGCAGAAGGATTGTGTTGCTACAACAACACCAAATTACTGAAGGTGGATTGCTTTTTTATTGTTCCCAAAATCTGGCACTCGAGTACCTTTTTTCTCCAAATAGTCTTCAAGTTTAAAAAACTGTGTCAGACAATGTTAGCTGAAATGATAAAAAGCTCAAAAATCATTGTCTCCATCTGTTACCCCAAAAGACCTAATGTCACAGACAGAGTAAGTACACTCACTTGCCAAAATGCACATAACTCAAAATGATAAATCCTACAGCTTTCTAAGCAGTCTGAAGGCTCATGCCGCTGTTCACAAGTGAACTATGTGCCTGGCATAAACTAAGGATGAATTTAAATGAATCATCTGCCTTTTTTTTTTTCTTTTTTTAAATATATATATATATGTTTTAGTTGGTTGCATGCAGTTGGAAATTTATTACTTAGAGGTGCCTCTTTCCTTCAATGGGATTTTGCTGAAACTATAAATATTGCAATAAATTGCAACTATGTGAAAAGAGCTCAAATTAAAGTCAGAAAAAGATAAGCACATGCCTAATAGATTTAAGATGTTCTTGAATTTAAACATACAATTAAAGACAATATAATATAGCACAATATTTAAGAAAATAGTAGACTCACTTTATACAGAAATGAAGACCTTTGCTACACAAAACATAGATGAGTTTAATACTTGGGGCTGGCACATAATTAATATCTGGAGCTAACCATGGCCTGGAAGATAGATAGATACATATTATTCTGGAGAACAAAATAACCCATATTTTTTTTTTCACTGACATTCTGTGTGTTTATACCCACTAGATATAGGATTTAGAGTGCCCTGAATTAAAAAGATTAAATAATAATAATAATAACACGGAAACATAGAGAAATAGATTCTGAATGACCTGCCCTCACTTCAGAGACAGACTCCAAAGTCCACTGTGATTCCTGCATTAATCAGAACATAGCCATCAGCTCTCCCAATTTATCTCAGCAGTTCTTCCTATTCATAACCTGACTGCAGAATGCCTTAATCAGTCTCCTACCAATACAGATTTCTCTTCCATACAGGAATATTACTAAGGAGCCCTTGAAATATTTTAACCTCCCCTATAGAATAACAAAGGAAGAGAAAATGACACAGAAGAGGATAAAACAAGGCTTTCATGTCTGCTTGTTCACCATCATCTGATAGAAGCTCTGTATTTCTTACATCCACAACACATTTCTTACTTGTAAATAAGTGAATTATTAGACTCTATCAGAATAAAGAATTAGGTTTTAGAACCAGCATAATCAGCAACCATAATCAGCAAACACAGCGTGATAATTGTGTAATCTGCCAAGAGCTCAGACGCATGCACATGCAAATATGTATGTTCACTAATATTTAACTAATTATTCTCATTATGATCTATAATAAAATACTCATATTGCATTCCAGTATAAGAGCCATAGTGCATCAAAAGCAAAAGTATTCAAGATGATTTTTAATTATTCAACTTGGTGCTAACCACCTCATATTTAATTTTCAGTCTATTCTTTCTTAGAGTAGTAAAGTACTTGTATTGCTCACAAGTATTTCAGTTGTTATGAAAGCTAGGCTGATTGTAAACAGGCAAAATGGGTGGCAGTAGGAGTAAAAATTTCAGAAGCCAGCAAATCCCCGGTACAAAAAAGACAGGGTTCTCCTGGAAGGAGTCCAGCGGAGGGCCACAAATATGATACAGGGCCTGGAGCATCTTCCTTATGAGGAAGGGCTGAGAGACTTGGATCTGTTCAGCCTGGAGAAAAGAAGACTGAGAGGGGATCTTATTAATGTTTACAAATACTTGAGGTGTGGGAGACAGAGAGATTTGGCCAACCTCTTTTCAGTGGTTTGCGGGGACAGGACAAGGAGTAATGGTCACAAGATAGAGCACAGGAAGTTCCACACCAACATGCGAAATAATTTCTTCACGGTGAGGGTGACAGAGCACTGGAACAGGCTGCCCAAGGATCAATCATTCAATCAATGAAAATCCATTCAAGGCCCATCTGGATGGCTACTTGGGCAGCCTGCTCTAAGGAACCTGGTTTGGCAGGGGGGTTGGACCCAATGATCTTTTGAGGTCCCTTCCAACCCCTTCAATTCTGTGATTCTGTGAAATCGTTGCCATTTCTCAAGAAAGTAAATCTTACCAAAAAAAAAAAAAAAAAAGCATTCACTAGAACAGTCTCACAGGGGTGTAACTATTACATTAAAAGCACATAATTTTATTATAAATAATTAATATATTAATTGAATTAATAATTAATTGAAGTACTTAAACATCAGAGAAGAGGCCTGACTATAGTTTGTGTTCTGTGCTTCTCCAAAGGTTCAGAGGTTGCTTATGGTTCAATTATGTATCTGAAAGCACTAATACTTATTATAAGCTTATGCAAATATGAAAATCTGTTGAGAGTGCCTTTCCAGTAAGTGTTGCTCATTTTTCATTATGAACCCCTTCCCTAAATTAAGTACTAAATTAAGCATCTATCTCTCTGTATACATATCTGCAGCTCTTCCTATATTACTTATTTTTCTAAACAGGGAAGCCAAACCAAAATCCTGATGTTTTTATTCAGTGCAGTCAAGAAAACCTGCAGGGATCCCTGGCAAGGCTGAACCTGGACTGGCTGTAGGTCTTCATTTCGCTGTTGCTTCTCATGTAAAAATGGCAGATAGCAACCCAAGAGCAAACATCACCTCTTTATTCTTGAGACTCTTGTTGTACTAAGAGTCTTGTTTTCTTGGATAAACCTGAGTTTAGCCCAGCCGTAGAGAACATATTGAGTGTATTTCTCATCATATAGTTACTCTTCTGCAAGGCCTTCAGGAGAGGATAGGTGGTAATAGCAATGAATAACAATGAAAATTTCATTGTGAATTGTATTTGCAGTAGAAAATCACAAAGAGAATTGTCCTGGATTCTTTCTGAGGAAAGAGAATAGGTTTGTGGTACACTAAAAACTGTACCTCCATTAGCTGAGTTTCAAATGTGTGTATTTTAAACAAAGAAGCTGAAAAAATGACATTCCAAACTGAGCTCTACTTTCAATATTGGGCTATTTTTATTATTTCCCATTTGGAAATAATTATTTTGAGTAGGAGTGTTTCTTGTCTAAGATTCTCTCTGCATTTGTATTGATTTATAATGTGTCTTTGTTATCTTATCATTACTTTGAATAACCCAAAACAATTTACATAATCTGAAAATAAAATATAGCACCAGGTCAGATCAAACCCAACATACTTGTTTCTGTCATTTGTTTGACTCTGAAGTAGAGGTATGGTGAAGAAGTTTTGTTAAGGCCTTCTTTGTCTGCATAGAAGAATCATATCATAGTGAACTCAGATAACTCATATTGCAACTTATTGCCTAGCAAGTTATGCCAAACTTGGATCTTACATAATGTTTTCTGCAAAATATAATATTGTGTTTGAAGGATTTAAAATAGATCTGTTAAAAACAACAACAAAAAAAACAACAACACACAACCAAACAAAAATGAAACAAAACCCCATCATCAGTACATTATGTGACAAACATTTAAAAAATACTAAAAGATAAAGTTTTTCATCTGAAGTGGAACAGAACAGTCTCTTAGGACAAAATAATTTTTGAGAGGGAGAAGATATCACTGGAAGAACAATATTTTTATCTTCTAATGTATACGCTTTGTGCTGAACTGAGAAATGAGTCTTGCTTTATGCATATACCTTTGGATAAGCTGAGCTATACTCACCAGATATCTGACTAATACAAACACATTAGATAATTATATTTTTCTAATTTAAAGACATTCATACAGGGATTAATTATTTAATGTTTGTATCCAGCTTGAAAATGTAAAACATTGTTCCTTAATCATTGTTAGCTACTCCAGATGCTGGAAGATTTCCTTCAGAAAAGGTGGGTGTATAGAAAAAAGCAACAAAATGAAATAAATAATTCAGCAAATATGATTGTGATATAATTATTTTTCTTTTTGTGGCAATTCTGTATGCTGTTTTATGCATTGTTTTAGAATTCAATAATAAGTGCAGCCACAGCATTAAAAAGTACAGAACTGTTAACCCCATTTGTGTGGCACAAATGCTGCTTCATGTACAAATTTGATCTCAACACCTACAGTCACTTCCCATCCCCCAAACAGTTAGAGTGAATACAGGGAAAGAGAGAAAAAGAACTACATAAAGCCTATATGTGAAAAACTTAACCAATATACAGATTTTAAAATACTTAAGTCTCCTTCAGAAAAGATAGTCTTATTTTATTCCTCAAGATGAACACAGGTTTCTTTGTACATTATCAACTGAGTCTTGAAAATGTAAGGTCTTTTGGATAATGGGAGTCATAGGCATTTGATTTAGGGTTAATTTAGGCATTTTAGCAATCTTTTCATTAATGTGCAATCATTTATGTCTTGGCTATATGCTTCCTACTCTTTAAAACTGTATATTTCTGATTTGTATTAGCATGAAAGGTTCTGTGTAAATACATTATCACAATATACACTGTTTAATTGGGGCATGCTATGTCACTGTAGCTGCTTTATTGAGATGTCTCTTGGGAAACAGATTTAGCCTACTGATATTGAATGGTAATATGGTAATAACCACTACTTAATCAGGACAGTAATTAGCATCAATTCTGTTTAATTGAACTGAATTTAACTGGAGTCAAGAAGTAAAGTACTGATTAACCTCCAAACTATTGATCAGCACTCACTAATTCTCCAAAGACGTGGAATAATTATATCAATAAATGACATAAATGTTTAATTTTCCAAATCAAACAGTATCTAGACTGTTTGTATGTAGACAGCACAGCATGAATAGTATCCCTATATGGATAAAATCAGTCTGAATACATTACCGTTGTAGTCATGATTCCTTTTCAATTTTAAATTGTTCAACTAATGGATCTTCAGTAACTTTCACTGTACTTTAATACAGACGTTGGCAGAGCTATCACGCTTTCCCATGCTTCCAATCATGAGAGCTTGCTGTTCTTTAATTGGAGTTAACCACTTCTGCATGAACTACTGTATGAACAACCTTTGCATCAACAGAGGCTACTGCAGTCTCAGTACAATAGACTTGCAATTTGCTAAATCATGACCCAAATTCACGGTTATGGTTCAAACTAACATGTTTGACCCTGATGAACTAACACATTTGAACCTGTCAGTTTTCCTGACATAATAATACTAGAAGGATTGGAAGAGGCACTAGGGGCACTGGGAGAGAGACTGGAGACACTGGGTGAGACTGGGAGGCCCTGACAGAGGGACTGGAGGCTTTTTCTATGAGTGGGACAGGCTCCTTATCTGTGTGGAGGACAGCCAGGTCCTCAAGGTGGACCCTCAGGGTAAATTGACTATGTGTTGAGAAAGCACAGTTTTGCTGTGAATGAATATGGCCAACTACTTGTGAAATATTTCCAGTGTATTATTTATTTATTTATTTATTTGCTCATTTTAATTATCTTTGCTAGTTTTAACTCCCATCAGTTTTCCATCTGGAGATTACTGAATCATTTGCTAATTCTAATACACACTATACAACCTTACAGAATATTGCAAAAAAAAAAAAAATGTACAGAGAAAATTAGTATTATACCCTACTCTTAGCAGCACTGTGCTGTAATCACATGTGTAGACAAAAAGGCGGATGACCCATAAAAATCTGCAAAAAAGATTTGCCAAAAATTCCAGACATGAATACATCCAAAGCCAGCCAATACATGGCGTTTGTCCAATTAAAAATATTATTAGAATTCTAAGCACACTTTGTCTATCATATTTTGATCTTTTCTCTTTCAGTTTCTTTCCTTAAATTTGTTCTATACACAATGCTATTTTCCTTTATCATGCTGATCCTTCTCACTTCCTTTCCCTTTCTTCCATTTTGTTTATGGTTTACTCCACCAATTAAACATACTATTCAACCAAGATTGCACTTACTGTTCATTCTTTCTATCTCCTACCCTTCCTCCATCCATCACATTCCTCATTTATTTATATTTCTTATTCCTACATGATCTTTGAGTCAGGAATCTTTTGTGCTGAATCTCAGACACTTACTCAGTAAACACAAACAAGAAACAAATAGCAAAAACATGTTTAAATGGATTTCTTCTGATACTTTAATATTAAATGAAAAATTTAGCTTAAAAATAAACTTTCTACATTTTTCTTAACTGTGGAATTTTTGTATAAAATTTGAGAATGTTCTGCAGAATGTG
The DNA here is from genome assembly GCF_964035555.1 of Netta rufina. NCBI lineage: Eukaryota > Metazoa > Chordata > Aves > Anseriformes > Anatidae > Netta > Netta rufina. The sequence goes on from NC_140124.1 coordinate 115,268,130, forward strand.
ACATTCATGTGTGAAAAAATCAGCATTACTTACTTTCACTGATACTTCTTGAACATATTTCATTACATATGTGCCTATGGATATTGGCTAGATAGTAGTCTTAAACTTAGAATTAGTTGTACACAAGCAAAATAAATATTTTATTCTTCTCAGCATTCAGAATGCCAATAGATATATCTTTGAAAAATTCTTCTTACAGATTGTAAATGTTAGTAAATACATTTATTTAAATACATATTTTGTATTTTTTTTTTAACAATCTTTTTTCCAGGTATTTGAAACTTATCTCAGGGTGTAAATTCCCATTGTGTCAAAGATGAAAGTTATTGTCTTCATGAAGGTTGATAAAAGGGTAAACTCACCAAGAACAATAGCAAAAAAGTTACACCAAAACCTAAATTTCTGTGTTTCCTGTAAAATGGATGTAAAAAAAAAGCCCTAGCAACAGTGGAAGAAAACTATCACTTTTATTGGCTGTGTGCTTACTCCATGCAAAATATATACAAAATATAAAGTCCCTAAATGGCAATATTTAAAGATTTATCCTACTTTGGATATATACTTTGGAAAGTATACCACCACTTTCTAACAAAAATAAATGAATACATGTTACCAGATTTTTATTTTTCTAATGAGGACAGAAAAAAAAAAAAAAAAAAAAAAAGTCCTTGCATATACATAAATTAAGGAAAAAAATATTTCAAGGGAACAAGGGAATAAGGGAATAGAAATAGTAATTTCTAGTTTGTTCCTGACTACACTGTGATTCAGGCTCTCTCTCTCTCTGGGGAGCTTTATAGTCTGCAGTCTCTGGGGAGTCAAACATTAATTGATAGGAATCGTAGCATTTCCTCAGAATGGTTTAATTATTTAAAATCAGAAATTTATGACAGAAAACTGTTCTTCTGAAAAATGTTCTTCCAGTGCCAGAAAGCAACTATTTAGCCTATGTATCATCAGATATTCAAATTAAATATTTGCAATTTAAAAGTCCATATTAAATAAAAAGTGTTAATAAATCAAAGATAAAATAGTACTGTCCCATCAGAATGTTAAGATGTGTTCAAGAGCTACAGCTCTGTGTTTTTTAATGGATTATTGAATAGATGTTACATTTTTCTCCTAGTTAAATTCATAATTGCCTTTCATGTGTGGGTAATATGTGAATAAGCATCCAGGTTTATTCTACTCTCTTTGTCTTTGTGGGAACTCTTTAGAGAGTGACTTTTGCAAACAGTGGCCGAGAATATAAATTCATACTGACTTTCAAAGCTTTTGACAAAGTTAACACATATAGGGAATATGCTGTGATGAAATTAACAGTTCTTCCAGATGGTTTGTCCTGCAAGCTCTGCAATAATTACAGTAACCTCATCATATTGCTGGTCTTTCACCACCTTGTATGCTGCAATTGTGCAGATATCTTTGCACATTTTGCCTCAAAGAATTAAACTATCATTTGGGTGAAAAATTCTGTCATAAACCTGCAAATTAAGGAAATTAATAATCTCATATTAATTAATTTTTTTTTGAGTTCCTCACCACTAGTTATTCCCTGTGAGGGAGAATTGTAATGTCCTTAATGACTTAAGAGAAATTTTGAGATGCCCCAAACATGGACATTAAGCATGCCATACATTAGGGATTTTGGAAGCTGTTCATGATCTCATAACAGGTGGCACCAAAAAAGTTCTACCACTCTAATTGAAGTGTGAGTGGTCTTTTCCTCTTTATAATATATTTCTTTATCCTATAGCAATGGAAAGGAAGGAATTGCCATTCTCCACCAATATTGCTCAGATTAGAAGAATCGTTATAATTTCCACAAATCTGCTCTAAATACATTAATAATCAAGTTTGTTTAAAAGAGTTCTCAGTGGGGATCTGTTTTAATTCAGAGTGTTTAATTCTGAATGTCCACAGCCACCCTACATACAGATAAGCATTCATTCAATCTGTGAATGTTACAAAACAATAACATGCCTGAAAGAGGGCCTGTCAACCTGATAGAGTGAAGTGGTTTCATAGTACCTGATGTGCACTTGGAAATAATGCATGCGAATGATTAGGATCCATCCAAAGTACATTTCAGGGGGCCCTGCTTTGGACTAGCTCTATAATAGTTCTGTGATGGATTGTAGTATGTTGAAGCATACTCCTTGAGCACATCTTCTAGTCAATGTCATTCTATTCAGGTTAACAACTCAGATCACATCTAGCAATTGTCCACGTACAGTGTTAACTTGTCATAAATAAAAATAAAAATAAAAATAAAAAAAAAATAAAAATAAAAATAAAAATAAAAATAAAAATAAAAATAAATAAAAATAAAAATAAAAATAAAAATAAAAATAAAAATAAAAATAAAAATAAAAATAAAAATAAATAAAAATAAAAATAAAAATAAAAATAAAAATAAATTCATTTGGTGAAGACAGGGGTTTACCACATGGCTGCCTTATCTGAAAAAAAAAAAAAAAAAAAAAAAAGACAGAAATTATTTTTTGTGTGAAAATAAGAGCTCCCTATATCTCCATTGAAACACTCTAGGTTTGTATATATCCTGGTAACACTGAGGCTTGATTCAAGCCTTTCTGTTCTGCAATAAATGTCATAACTGACACTGAGGAAATCTCTTATTCTTTTTCCCTCATTTTGTTACTATTAGAATGAGTAAAATTCTCTTCTGTGCAGAAGAGTTGTAAGGATAAAGAAATTAAAGACTATGAAGTATGCACACAGCACTCTCATAGGAAAGGGGTCATATGAAAGTTGTAGACAGACAAGGAGCAGTGAATGAAAAGACAATAGCTGACTTGAAATGTAGTAAATAAAATCTGTAAAGAAAAACAATGAATCCCAAAATGATTCCTACTCCTACATCTGCTCGATATTCTTTAGGTTTCAAAGAGACACTTTCTTATTTCTTTCCTGCTGCTGCTGTGAAAGCAACTAGTGACACCGGAAAAGGGTATCTCTTTCCTAGTTCAACAAGACTTACTCCTTCAACTAGAGCTCTAGAGGTCAAATGGTGAAATTCTCTGTTTTCAGAATGCTCTCAGGCTAAATAAACAGAAACATTACAGAAAATATTTTTCTTCTAATTTCTTCTGTTACCAATAGTTCTAGCTTTTGATTGTCACAAGATTAGGTAGAAAAAAAATATCAGAAATAAATGTGATTATATGGATTGTAAGTGGATTATATCCTTTTAAATATCAATACATCATATGCACTCACGCACTGAATAAGGATTGCCAGCCAGCTGCCAAGTTGTTTGAAGTCATGCTAACAACCCATCAATTAACAAGTAGAATTGCTGCCTTCTGGTATAGAATATTTTGTCTAACTCCCACCTGAATTCACTCTGCATCAGATCACTTCAGCCTAGCTGTAATTTGCTAGATGGCAAAGTAATATCCATTGTATTGATTTGATTTAATGGATCAGTTTCAATAAGTCATAGTAACAACGTCTACCCATTCTAGCTGTTATATTTGAGTATGTAGATCTCTGAGCTTCTTACACAAGGCCATAGAAGTTCTTTTTATTGAAATCTTGGAAATGGGGTTCTCTGTCTAAGCAGCTTGCAGGGGTGGCCAGAGGGGAGATGCATGACAATAAAAAGTTTGATGCATGACAATAAAAAGTTTTGTCATTAGACAAAAGTTTGTCTAATGACAACATTAGAGATAATGAGTTTTAAGAGAAACAGGAACTTCTCTAAGGGTGTTGGTGTGTTTACAGTTTCTGTGGCACTTATACTTCAAGATGCTGCTGAACCCAGTAAAGATGAACAAGAAAGGCATAGTTTCCCACAGCTGTAGATAAAAACTGCTTGAGAGGATTCATATGATCAAACAAATCCCCACAGTCTATTAATGCTGGGAAGACCACTGTGTATGGACCTGATGCTCTGTGGGGTGCAGGGTTCATGAGAAGCTGTGACCTTCCTCCATATTAACATTATAGGACACTGTGCATATGGCAGGTATAATCTCTCATCATATCTTTCAAAGAAAGAAAGCATGAGAATATGCTCGACTCCTTTTGAAGAAATGAATAGAACTGAGTCTGCCTCTTTTTCTCCACATTTTGTAAAGGCCTTTATACAAACTGTGATAAAATGTTTTACAGGAAGAGAGACAGTATAAAGAGCAAATGCATTACAGAACTAGTCATAGTTACTCTCATACAGATAGCTAGGGAAAAGTGACATACTGTATGGTGATACAGACACATAAAAGAACAAACACAGTGAAACTCTAAAGCACTGAGATGCAAGTGTTCGCCTTTAGCCCGAAGTGAGCACAGAAAGGATGTGTGCTGTGCTGAGAAGAGGGATGATTCAGTTGCAGTACAAAGTGAGAAAAAGAGGGTTATGGGGTGAAACACAAAGAGAGGAAGTTACTTGGTAGGAGGACAATTTCTGCAGCATGGGGCAATGCAAATAAAAGATGTCCTCCATCTCTAGTGATTTCCAAAGAAAAAGCAAGACTGAAAGCACACCCTGAGAGTTAGTTCTGTGCAACAGCTAAATTTTGATTTCATTTATTATTATCCTAAGTCCACTGAGTTTGATTCTCTCACCATTATACTGTTATTATACAGATATGATTTATTGGAATTCTTCTGACAAAAGCACTCAGAAGCTTATGGAGGTAATTTAAGGTATTTATTTCATGTGCATAGCTTTAAATTTAAACTGTCTTCACTGGACATGGGTTTGGCTTTTTTTTTTTTTTTTTTTTACCTTAGTGAGAAGGTGGATGCTGAACTCATTCAGGTTTCCAGTGCCAGTATTCTTCAACACTCATATTTTGAAAGTGAGCTCTCTCTTTAAACACTACAATCAGTTATGCCATGCCCAAATACTCAAGGGAAAAAAAACAATAACATTAAGGAAGTCTTTCAATTTTACAGAAGATAAATCCTAAGAAAATTTAATAACTAAAATGAACACAATAGGGTTTTTTGAGCTTTTTAAATGTATATTGACTTTCCATGTTTGTTTACAAGAGAAATCTAATAGCAGAAAATCAATCTCCCTATTAGCGATTACGATTAGACAGTCATTTTGCCTCTTTGCAAATATTTCTTACAAAGCAACATATTAATTATCAATCTGTCAAATTAGTTGTTTTTTGTTTGTTTGTTTGTTTGTTTGTTTGTTTTTCCTATAGCTTGTAGTGACTCCTAACCTTACATTGATCCTGTGAGATTTTTGCTAAAACATTACTGTGATCTTTAAGATATGTCAGAACCTTCAAATGCAAGCATTAGGACAGATTTTGTGGATATATCCAAACGTTCTTTCAGGTGGCTAGCTTTGCAAGTGAGGTTGCACTGGTCTCAGATCAATTTATTTGTCTGAATGTTATCCCAGGACACTAGTGAATTTAGGCATTTGGTTTGACCTTCTTGCTGTAGCAATGAATGTAGCAACATTTAAGCTTACTGTGTTAAAGCTGGATGGTGTTTGTAAGCTGCTTATAAAGTGGAACATCAGGATTAAAGTGAAGATGTGCAGAAAGAAACAAAGAGTTGAATGCACACAATGGAAGAAAAAGAAGCAGATTTTGATCTGGAGAGTTCACAGGAAACTGTTTAACATTTCAGGAGTTTGGATTCAAGATTCTTATTTCTAAAATAAATAATAACAAAGCATTTCATCTAACCAAAAATACTCCTGTTCTCAAAATGCTTTATTTGGAATACTCTTAAAGACTCATTCTGATTTTAGTAAATATACAGGTCAAGTTTTTCATGGCTTTTCAGAAATAGGTATATTTTCTGGAAAGTTAAAAATATCTACTTCTATATTGCATAGCAGCTGTGGAAAAAATGATCTATATGTTTTGGTTTCTTTGTTTGCTTGTTTGTTTTTCATTGTCTTATTCTTGTGCAATAACCATTGTTTCTAATGATTATTCAATAGATAATTCATAATTTTCTTTGGATATAGTCATGCTCATTCTAGTTCTGCAAGATAACCACTGACTTCTCTCCATCTAGATTCCTATATAGTCCCACTGGGTGCTATCATTTATTTCTGTGTAAAAATAGAAACCATTAAAAACTTTCACTTTCTTTCTGCTTGCTTGCCCTGCAGCAATAATTAGTCATGTTCTTTAGAGCTGGGTGAGAGACAGAGGTGCAGGAAATAAAGTAGAAGTTTCTGTTTCATAAAGAGGTTCAATATTTTTTAAACTTGACTTCATTGTAATTCATAATGAAGAACAGACATGTTTAGTCTCCATGAGGCCTGAGGTCTCCGTCCTTGTGGTTTCTGTACAGAGATTGCTGGATTCCCTAGGCAACAGGGACTCTTCTGGGGATCAGCTCTGCACCTGAAAGTCCAGCAGTACAGACTAACAAAGAACTACTATTGTAAGAATGGTTAGCTGTGGAGAAGAAGCTAACCAAATATACAAGATCTGTATTTATATATTTGTGATATTTTTCTCACTTCTGATACGGCCAGTTTTTATGAAATTTCCCCAGCTCCATTTGTTTTCCCTACATTTTCAGGAAACAGTATCATAGTTATGACAGAATAAAAAAATTGTAATAAGAGATGACTGTAAAGAAAGAAGCAACATTGAATTTTAGTAAGAATCAGTATCATGGAAAGTTCTCAGTACTAGTAAAAAGAAGTAATTCAAATTCTATAGTCTGCAAGATTTACTGTGAGCAAAACATGATGACAAGTAGCAACAGTGACCCAGTAGATATTCATAACCTATTCTGAGTCTGAGGTAAGATCAAATTGCAAACTTTTGTTATTGTTTTTTTTTTGATTTTGTTTTTATTTTAAAATTTTATATGCAATTAAATTAAAGTGAAAATGTATGTAAAAAGGAGACAATTGTTTTGAAATATGGGCATATTAAAACACATTACTAGTGCTTATATGAGTTCCATAATTTATGTTATTATAGATTACTATAGTATTTGTTGACAGAATGAAGGTGTGTATATATTCATGTTTACTGAGAAAAAAGTATTTCAGTGCAAATATACATAATCTCTGTTTTGAAGTTGACTTTACCTACTGGGATGGAGAGACAGTGGTGGCATTCCCTCACACAAAGTAAAGGGATAGGAAAAAAAAGGTAAAAAACATTTAAAGGATTGTTTGAGCATTCGGATAAAAACCTGACTAGCCTATGACAACAGCATTTTTTTCTCCAGTACCATGAACTCATTTTTACAGATGCTATTCTGTGACAGACCATGATGATATGTGGATTTATATCCTCTCTCATATGTGCCCTTTTGTCCTTTGATAATATTTATTTATTATAGCAGTAACCCTCTGTTTCATTTTTAATAAAACACCTTTTCCTCAAAAATGTAACTGATGAAATTATTTCCTGTAGATTGTGTACCTTTGTAATCCTTGTTTTGTCTTTGTCAAATAATTTATAAACATTACTATCAGGTGATTAACCTTTTTCTGATGCTGAGAGATATCCAGATGAATTATCTCACCTACTGTAACAGGGCTTCCCACATATACAAGTGTTCACAAATGTGAAGAGGGAATATACAAACTGACCTTGTGACTGTATTGTCAAACAGTTTGAGTAAATGCAGTTTCTGTATATATTCTTCGCAAAACTGTCCCTTTTACTGTCTGCCATCTGTGACACATTGTGTCACCATAATGCCTGTATTTTAAACAGAAAATGCTTTATAGGTTTTAAAATGTGTATGAACCTTTGTGTTTGTGAGATAAGAGAAAACAACATGAAACCTCTGTTGTAGCACATAAAATTTACATGGAAATAAACTATTAACATTTTTTCTACCTTCTTTGACTAGAGGTCACTGACAAGCATGACAACATGGGCCATATTTTCTCCTTACCTACATTATTGTACGACTGAAAAAGTTTGCATAGCTCTAATGGAAAAAATGAAGCTGGAGATTTGGAATCTCTGTTGAATACCCATGCTTTGAACTAGAACTTTACGGACGTTTTGCCTTTTTTCTAGGTTATCTTTAAAACTTAGGACTAAATCTAATATATATTAGATATATATTAAAGTTCAGCTATTAGTTTGAAATATGTAAACTCCTATGACAATGCCACATTTAGTTGAAGCTTCCACTTTGATGCACCCTCCAGCTCTGTTCATCTCATTAGAATAAGTATTAAAAAAAGAACTGTTTAACAGAATGACTGCAACTGAATACTTTTGAATTTGTGTTAGTCTTCAAAGAAGAAATTACTTTTGACCACTGACTGCTATTGCAAATTATATGTCACTTTAACCCATGCACCACTCTAGTTTCTTTATTTATTCCAGAGGTTTCTATTCTAATACAGAATGAAAGAATAATATCTGAATCAGTTATAATGTAGATCTGGCTCCCGAGAACTTCCTTTGTCCTACTTACCTCCCATGAAAGGTCTTGGTACACAATTAACTTCTCTGGAAGATAAACAATAAGAGACAAAAACCATGCTAAGAAGGTGAAACAACATAAATAAATAAATAAATAAAAATAGGACGAGTTTATACACTCTTTGAAACCATACCAATAACCCCCAACAGCGACAGAATTCTGTTAAACAGCATACTACGGCACCCTAAACTCTGTACTGGGTTTACATAGCAAAGGCTTGGTAGTAGCAGGGCTGCAGGGGTCGCCTCTGTGAGCAGAGCCCAGCAGCTGCCCCGTGTCAGATCAGAGCCAGCTCCAGCCAGCTCCAAAATGGACCTGCTGCTGGCCAGAGCTGAGCCAATAAGCAATGTTTGTGCTTCTGGGAGAGCGGATTTAAGGAAGGGGAAAAGAAACCTGCTGCACAACATCAGCTGGGAGAGAGAGAAGTGAGAACCAGCCCTGCAGACACCAAAGTTAGTGCAGCAGGAGGTGCTCCAGGCAGACAGCAGCAGTTCCCCTGCGGCCTGTGGAGAGGCCCCTGGTGGAGCAGGCTGTCCCCCTGCAGCCCATGGGTCCCACATGGAGCAGATCTCCACTCTGCAGCCCCCCCGTGGGTGGAGGAGCCCCCGGTGGAGCAGGTGGATGTGGCCTGGAGCAGGCTGCGGCTCATGGAGAGCCCCTGCAGGAGCAGGCCCCGGGCTGGAGCTGCAGCCCATGGAGAGGAGCCCACGCAGGAGCCTGGGGTCTGGCAGGAACTGTGTATAAATAAATTGAAATAGCAACTGAGAAATGGCTTTCATTTACCATTTTCATTTTATTCCAGGAATTAAATATACTGCAGCGTATGTGGGCATTTGTATCAGAAGTACGAAAATGCAAAAGTATACAAATACACTTGTGTGTTTGGAAAACAAATGTTCGTAGGAAGAAGGGTGGCAGGGTGGGGGTAGGAGAGATGAAGGGAGGAAAGACAAACTGGGACTAAAATTAGTTGAAAATAAACCACTTTCTTTTTATATGCACAGAGCACATAAATGTAGATTGCAACTACTTTTTTTTTTTTTTTTTTTTTTTTAGATCTTTTTTCTGTTTACACTTAATATAGAGGAAAATTTCTTTTTTTTTTTTTTTTTTTTCATTTTCAGTTTTATTTATTTATTTATTTTCTGCAAGCTTTTGTGATTCCAGCTTTGACCAAGAAACACTTGGTCATGACAGGAAAGAACAGTTAAGTCTTATTCCAATATTAATCCTTGCTCCTCTGTCTAGCCATTGGTTAGGTACAGGACATAACTCCTCTGTAGTCAATGGCAGTTGGCCGGCGCCATTTTATGAAAATGTGAACTTCTTACCAAGTTTGCGAAAGCAGGAACTTCAGCTTGAAGTTCACCAAACATTACTCACAAGCTTACATGATGAGAAACTACTGGGTTTGAATTTTGGTGTCATCTTCAACCTGTTAAAAGCAATATTGTGATACTGCTTGAGCTTGGGCATTGGTAACATAGATATATTGTGCAAAGTAATTGATTATTACTTTATATTAAGAGGTAATTATAAGAAATCTGCTTCTCCCCCTCCCCCCCCCCCATTATGTTTATGAAATAGCCAAGAAGCCAATTTACTTCCCTTAAAATCAAAATATTTCAGCCTTCCAACATGTCAGTTAGTAGTTAGAGAAGATATAAATATATGTAAATATATGTGTAAATAAAGGACTAGTCAAGGCATATTTACTTTTAGAATAACAGGTTTTCTACTGATATAATATAAAATACATAACAGAAAGCTGGTTACTACTCAAACTTCCAGATAGAAAGATACACATTTCATAGAAAAACTGGGATTAACCCTGCCTGACTGCATAATACTTTCTTATTATATTGATTTATTTTTTAATATTAAAATACGCTATTTACCAGTTATGAAAAGTACCAATCCTCAGATGTGTGAATGGTAAAAACATGGAATAATACAATCACATAAACTCTTTCAGAAGTCAGCAGCACTTCTTGAATCTGATACTAATCATAACCTCTCCTCACTCTCTTCAAATCTAACTGTTAAGTGCTGTGGAAAAGACCTGACTTACAGAAATTCTTTTCCTTGGGAAAGAATCCCAAGTATCTGGATGAATAGCAGAGACCATCATTATTGTGGATGATGGACAATTTTAAATGTTTGATTATTTCCTAACACCAGAGTAATTACTCAGAGTGGATAGTAATTCACCTGGTATTTTTCAAAGGGAAGGGAAGGGAGCATAATATCATCTTTTTAAAAATAATGCTTTTCCTTAGAAAGAGTTACTTTTTAAAATTTTCCATTAAAGCATTATGTGGTACTGCATCACTCAATCACATCCAAACAATAGGATGTGACAGTCTGCTTGCTCCAGCAGGTCCTTCAGCCATATCCCCTCAGGTACAGGCAGTGCAGCCAAGTGCTCATTGTGTGTGGCCTCGAGTGCCTGCCTGGCTATGATTAAAACATGATATAAATTGATGAGGATGTTTTCTAATGGTAGGAAGAAAAGATATAAATGCTGTGAAACAGTATGATGCCTCTGCTCCAAAAAGCCCAAGACTGGAGAAACCCCAATTCCGTAAAGCAGTTCCTTCTAATTAGCATTTTGCTGTGATCAATTAATAATAATTGCAACATGCATAATTACAAAGATGATTCACTTGGATGGGTGACTGGTTTATAGCCATGTTCTGTTTAACTTAATGGAGTGGGAAAGCAACTGGGCTGTGACTGCTGGGTATGTTTGTCACTGACTGTAGGTCAGGACAGTATGAATAAAAGACAAAAAGGATGGATTTAACACAAAAGAAAGTACAGTGAAATTGTAACTTCTATTTTTTTTTAAAGACTTCTACATGAAAGATATTAAGCAATTTACATAGATGAGCACAGTAACGTATTCTTAGATCTTCATATTATGTTTCATTTCTAATGCAGAATACTTCTGAATTAATTCAAAGTACTTCTAGTGTGTGCTTTATCTGTTAGAAAAAGTTGGAAGTATTTATCCATTTTGTTTAACTAGTTTTCTATCGTTAAAAAGTTCTGTTAGATATGTCTTTGTAGCTGTATTTTTTAAATATCTTTGATGGAGCCTGAAGCTAGGAAACATTTAATTATCCCTCTTTCCTTCCTAATTTCTAATAATAATAATAAAATTACTGATTAAAGCCACAGAAGAGTTGCTGAAACTCACAGTCAACTCCATCCTATCTAAACTGGAGAAAACATTCTTTATACAGGCCTCATCACTGCAGTACCTGAACAGTCCTACATTTCTAGTTAAAATGAATATCTGGAATAGTTAGGAAACTACAGAAACTAATTATGACAGAAAACACAGAATATACAAAGCAAGTCACACAGACACATGGAAACCAGGCCTACTACTGGCGCTAGCCCTGAAAGGGCTATTCTCAGAACAGAATTGACACTTCAGAGCTGGATGCCTGCTCCTCATGCTCCTCATGTAACACCATGAGGGTTTTAAGCACACCAGCGTGGAGTTAACACAGCCAGGACAGTGAGCAGGGGGTTGCCTGAAATAGACGTGCAAAGATTTTCCTTGGTTACTCAGCTTCTCCAGGGCTTTGAAAATTAATTCTGGATTTCAGAGAGACACACAGCCCCCAGACTCTCCAGAGAACGGCTGCTTACATTTTCCTTTACATGTGAATAAAAGTAATTTGTTTATATTATATATACTAGTGGCAAAATATCTCAGGAGAATGGCTCAGCTGCTTTTCCTGTGGACATTTTGCCTGTTGGACAAATGTTTACCGTTTTTAGGTTTAGGAGAGGATGTAGAAAATGAAGCATGATTTTGAAAATAGTAATACAAGCATTCAGTTAGAATGATACCAAATTCTGATTGCTGTTCTAAAATATGCACAGAGGTAAAGCATATGTAGCAACACATGAATTTCTTTTCAGAGAACTAACAGCTGAATGCCTTTGTGAGTTTGTTGCTGTTTTCCATGACATTCTAGGCAAGCCAGTGCCATAAATTCCCTGTATGATAGATATACATGAATTACAGCAGCAAAGAAATTTATACAGACATAGCAAAACAATAGCATTAAGGAAGAGTTTCTTACACTATAATGCAAAACATACTGCCTCACCACAGCCACTAACCTCTGAAGAGGAACAAGGATGTATTGTTTCTCTCCACCTTGCCTGGAGAGAATACCATAATTCACACTATCAGATTTCAGTCTGTAATTGGTCTTTGTGTTTCTGAACAGTACATCAGGGCTTGCTACAGATATCACATGCAGTCACAAGAGGACAGACAAAAACATTCTCAGTTTCCGTAGCATCCTCTAATTTCTGCCTCCAGAGTTTTAGGAAAATGGGGTTCCAAAGAAAGGAAATTAAAACTGCCAAAGAAAATCAACCTCTAAATTTACTTCACATTTCTTTACTGTTGATTCTTAAGCTCTTCCTAGTGACTGCTACATTAAAATGGATTTACTATTAATATAATGTATGTCATATAAAACTGACTATGAAATTTGTAATAATACCTTTTTGTTTAACTCTGGACTGGTTAAAATAATAATTAAAAAATGTAGTTATTCGCTGTTATAAATTTGATGGACAAAAAAAGATAAATAATCTAGAAAAGGCATACTAAATAATCCAAGATTTTGGCAACATGGTTGTAGTTATTGCCAAAGAATGAAATTTATCAGGAAGCTTCTTTGATGTATCATCATAAAAGATCTTAATCTTGAAGCATTCATCCTTGCTATATTTTAATGAATACAATAACTGACTTGAAAGATTCAATGTATTACAATACTTCTTTTTTTTTTTTTTTTATTAGTGTTGCATTTACTTTATTTTTTACAGAAATAAACAACTTTTTTAACAATAAAGTTAACTTTCATCGAGTTAGCTGGTAATATCAGTACTGAGTCGGTACATTTTTTAATAAACTTAAGTTCACATACACTGGCATGTTTACAAAAAGGATTTCAAATTTCTGAATGCATAAGGGAATATAAAATCAAAAAGGTTGTATACAGAATCTGTAGGAAGGACCTGAGGCTCTGTTTTTTTTTTTTTTTGTTTCTTGTTTCTTGTTTCTTTGTTTGTTTTTCTGGCACAAGTGAGATTATGTATTAGACTGTGATTAATTAAAGAGCAAATATTTTACATAAAAGTGCTTGAAAACAACTTTTTTCAGATGTCAAGAAGTCCTTGTCTTATCAAGCTTATTTCAGACAGACATGAGACTAAATAAATAAATAAATAAGCTGTATTTAATTAGTAAGTCCTACAAATGAGCTAATTAAGAAGTGCACCAAAAATGTTTGTAGTGGTTTATAACCAATTCATGTCTCCAAAAGCCTTTGACTGGGACAGATAATTACTGTTAAGAGTTGGTGAAGTCCAAAGATTTCATGGCATTATTTAAATTTTGTTAAAAGAAATTATGCCATGTCATATACAAGAAAATTCAATTTTCCTATGAATTACTTAGGCTTCAAGGGGTCTTGAGCCTGGGAAAATACGACTTTAGTACTTTGAATTAAATTATAAGCCTTCAAGGCTTGTTAGGAACAGAGAGAAATCCTGAATGTCTTTTAAGAAGTTTGGAAAGAAGCTTCTAGCTATTGAAACAAAGCTTTTAATAGTTTTAAAAGATGTTCTTAATATTTTTTGCCACATAAGCTTATACGTGCATTTTTAAAACCTCTGGTCTAAATTTTCTACTCTAATAGTTCTGTTCTTTTTAGAATGAAAAATGGCACAATTGACAGAGAAGGTTTTGCGCTACAAAACATAATTTCATTGCCGTAACTACACAAATACTGTTAGATTAGCTGCTTTTTTTTTGCCTTTTTTTTTTTTTTTTTTTTAGTATTTCAAGATGCCTTTAATCAGTCACTATGGAACAACTCGTTATCAATAAGATTTTAGTAATGTCAGCATGAAGTAACTGTCACTACCATATGAAGTACAGTGTTCTGATCTTTTCTTTCTCAAGGACTATCGGCAGTTGTTTCTGGTTCATTTTTTACCACTGAGAAATCAAAACTATTTTTAAAATTAAACACAAAGTCTATGAAATCCTGCCTTCCACCTTCCAAAAAGCATTAAAATAACACTAGCTCTTCATTATTATTATTTTTTTTAATTTTATTTTTATGCCTCAATGAAACATGTTTAGGTATAATGATTTCCTATGTTGAGACAATGTTGTCTCTACAGCTACCTGAAAGGAAGGTGTGGGGAGCTGGTGGTTGGCCTCCTTTCACAGATAACTAGCAATAGGACTAAAGGGAATGGCCTCAAGATGAGCCAGGGGAAATTTAGGCAGGAAATTAAGAGACATTTCTTCTCAGAAAGAGTATTCAGGCATGGAACGAGTTGCCCATGGAGCTGGTGGCATCACCGTCCCTGGGGGTCTTTAAGGAAAGGTTGAACATGGTGCTTACGAACGTGGTTTAGTGGGTGACATTGGTGGTAGGGTTATGGTTGGACCAGATGTTCTTGGAGGTCTTCTCAAACCTTATGATTCTGTAATAATGTTGTACTTTTGTGGTGACCAGCCCTTTCTTTTCCGTGTTTTAGCATTCCCAGTATACCACAGTGGTGATTCATATGGATATTCAGGGACTCATTATCTGGTTTCTTCTTTGCCGACTTCATCTGACAGCTTTAACAACTCATTAAAAGCAGTAACAGAGTGAGTGAATTTTGACCTGTGGAACAAAAGACTGTTCCCCTTCATAACTCTGGAGCGGTGTCATACAAATAGGAACAGGAAGTAAAGGTCAACCTATGGTTAGTAATCAAATAAATCACACGCTTAATACAGTTTTAAGAGGCAGGTTCCTAAGTCCTCAGTCTGTATTTGTATTAAGCCATAATTTCAGAGGCAGCTCTTGGAGGGCTGTGAAAGGAACCAGAAACATTTGTACCGTGTCTTTCCTATGCAGAATACTCAGCTGTCATACTTTCAGGAAGTAGCTAGAAATATAAATTCCAGACTTCTGCAGTGTGGTTTTTACTTGGTTGGCTCTCCAAATTAGAGCACAAATTTTTACAGGAACCTAATTCTTCACAATAAAAGTTTTTTTTTTTTTTTTTTTTTTTTTTTTTTTTCTTAAAGCTTGAAAGCTTTTAGGTTTTATGCTTCACTTGAATTTTTTTTTTTTTTTTTTTTTTTTGCCTTGTTATCAAATGAAAGCGCATTCTTGGTAAAATCCTAATAAATCACACTTACGCTTATGTTGTTTATATTTGTCAGACCCTTTTAAAGAAAAAAAGTGTCAAAAATCACCTTTTTTGCTATAATCTGCAGACTCAGCTGAATTTTACTGGGAGCTGAGTATGCTCAACAACACAAAAAGAAAACACTCAATATATTTTGAAACCAGCCTCTGGTTAGGTATGCTTAAGTTCTTAATGCACTTCTGTGAAAATCAGTGTTTTTCTCTTTCATTTCTAAAAGATTCTCCCATTACCATTCCCCAGAGCTAAATTATGCACTAGCAATTTCAGCAAAATCTAAAGGATTCTGAAGAAAGATAAGAGCCCTGTTCTAAACTGTCATTGTTACTGACAATGGGGTACTCAGACTGCAAAAGTTAGATTGCAGCACTTTAAAATGATCACCTGTTCTTTTCCAAAAGTGCATCAGAGTAAAAAGGATGGGACAAGTAAATTTGAATGCCTATTTTGAATAACCTATAGTCTGATATTGTTCATATGTAAAATCCAGGCTCAAATCTATGGAAAATGGAATTGCAAAATCCACATCTGGTTTTATGTGGTGCTTCTCAGATTCTTTTAGATTCTTTCAAAGTTCAATCTTGGCATCAGGCTGACAATATTAAGAGATGATAATCTAATGTTATATTCCCACTACTAGGAGAAACAGAAACTCTCTTAAGGGA
Organism: Netta rufina; assembly: GCF_964035555.1. NCBI lineage: Eukaryota > Metazoa > Chordata > Aves > Anseriformes > Anatidae > Netta > Netta rufina. Next base: position 115,284,464 of record NC_140124.1, read on the forward strand.
TCAACCAAGAAACAGTCTGAAAAATTTAACATAAATTATACACTCATAAAAAAGGTTTGTAAAGTATAACTGAGGAATAATAGGAAACTGAACGCTTAAAAAATACTTCAAATGTCTACCTATATTCACTCAATTTTGTAAACACGTTATTGTAGTTCAAAGATTTGATGCATGCTAAACGTTTTCATATGCAACAAAATTCAATTTAATGGAGCTGGTGATTAGATCTCTTGATCTAATGCCTGTTTGTATACAGTAATTGTTAGGGTGTTATGACCTCTTTTGGCTCTGTTTATCCTGGTGACATTCAGACAGTTATACTTTTACTACTTCTATCTGCAGTCCCTGTGGGGCACTTTTAGTTAGGAAATACTATACTGCAAAATAGAGACGGGGAAATCTAGTGAGATCTGTAGTATAGTGTGTGTGTGTGTGTGTGTTTTCCCCAAGGCATATGATTGAAAAAAGAAAAAAAAAAAAAAAACTGTCATTGTATGACATAAATTAATAGATTTTTACTTTGAGAAGCAAAATAAGCATCATGCGATCATTCCATGCTTTACATGGTACATGAATGACATATATTAAATAAAATTTCCTCTCATTTCAGGATCTCATTTTCATTTAAACCCCAATTTCCATATACCATCATAAATAGGAGACTTGTTTTGAATTATCACCCTGCTTTCCCAGAGGGTTAATTTCAATAAGCAGAAACTGTTAAGATACATCAGAAAAAAAAAAAAAATCTCTGTTCTGAGAGAAGACTAATTTAGGAGGTTGTTGAGTTATAGTTTCTTTACAGGACTTCAGACTCATATCAGTGTCAGGGGTCTTTCTTATTTTGAGCTAAAAATCAGTCTCCTATTCCAAGCATTTCTGTGACTGGGATTTCCAAGAAACCATGAGCATTCTTTTCCTATCTAAACATCTATTAACATTGAAAATCTCCGTGGGTTTTCAATGTATTTTTATTGAGAAAGACATTCATAACAAGTAGGAGTTCTACCTTCATATTTGTCTATTTGTCTAACACCATTTGTCTAGTGGATAACAATCTAACAAGGTGTTAATTATTTCAAGTGTTATCAAGGTTACAGTAAAAGAAAATGTGTATATCTGCACTTATGATCTTGAGCTGGTCAAGAGAATGCACTCTAGCTTTCTCTTATTCTGATAACAGACAGAAAATATAAGTTTGCAATGATCTTTCATAAACAAATTATTCGTATTTGTTAATTGTTTTTCCCATTTGCAATCCGTAGTCCAGAACTGACTTTTTGCCTTCCTACCATTTTAAGCATATTAATAATAGAAGAAGCAATAGTAAATTTACAAGTTTCCTGCCTGAAATACTGCATGTGATAGATAAACCATTGTAAAAATGTCTCTAAAGCTGATATTATTACTTTTATGGACTATGAGCTATCACAATTAAAATCCGTTACGGATTTGTCACAGGAAATGTTTTAATATTTGAGGTGCCTTCTGAAGAACTGAAATAACATTGTGGGCATTACAGTATTTTCTTTGGCATTTTTTTTGGCAACCTCCAAATGTTCTAAAGTCTAAGATGTACATGTATTAAATGTGCAATATCTATAGCTAACCAGGAAATAAAAAGGACTGGATGTCACAAACTGAAGTGAACAGAACACTGAGACCATCTGGAACATAGAGTCCAGCTCTTTTCATATCAGAGGTACCTCTCATATCAGAGGTACCTAAGGGATCTCAAGTGCAGAGAACTTACTTGTGACTCAGGTTCAAAGGGAATAAAGGTGAGGATGAGATTAAGATTGTTAGAGTGAAAAGTTAATAGAAAAGTTGTCACTAATACAAGGAGAATTATTTCTTCGCCTTAGAAAAGGATTTGTGTGTTAAGGAATGCTAGCAAAATAATACAATTTCTAATAACAACAACAACAATAATAATAATGATAATAATAAACAGTGTGGGGAAATGCAGATTTTGGGTCATCCTGAAAATGACAGTTACACTCTTGATTTTGTTGCTTATTCATATCTCTGCATGACCACTGACTGATGCTATGTTGTGTAATGCCTAAGCAGACAAATTCTTAACAATTACATGGTAGTGTGTCTGCCTTGTGAATTACAGACAAGAATGGGATGTTGGGCTTTTGAGGATGATGAAGCTGATATACTGTTTCAAGGTTACATTTAAATATCCATTGCTAGTAAATGCACATATATACTTCTGTTGTTGTTGTTTCTAAACAATGAAAGGGCACTATCAACAGTGTGAGGGGTATAACTGGTTCTGTTTGGAATTTGGGTTTATCTAATATGTTTCCCTGGAACTAAGAAGGGTATTCAGGAAAATTAAGATGGCATCAGAGTCTCTTACATCCTGGCTGTGAATGACTTGTTCATAGAATTGTGAATGGGTCAACCACTAGTCTGAGATAAAAACACTTCAGTGCTCTGATGATGTTGCCATTACAAGTTGTTTCCAGAAAATTTTTAAATGCGTTATAGTATTTTAATGAAGCCAATTGCAGAACAATTTATACGTGATATATAGCTCAATTTTTGCAAAATGTGTCAGACAACAAGTCAATCACAGCATTGTAGTCAGTGTTCAGAAGAGGGAACTCAATCTTCGTATCTCCAAATACCACAAGCAAAGAACAAAGGAAGTAGGACGGGGAAAAACAAAAGGATAGGAATGAAAATGTTCAAATGAATTATTATTCTCTGCTTCATTCTCTGCCTCCATAGTTTTTTCATTTTCTTTTTTTTTTTTTTTATGTTCCTTTTTTTTCATTTTCTTTTACCTTGCTCTTTTTGTTTGTTTGTTCTGTAATTAGTGGCATACTACTATTGTTCTTGAATCTTTCAAAGATTTTTCTGGGTTCTGTTTCCCATAGCAAATAAAAGATAAAAGCTAGTTTTGTTGCACAATTCTTCTCTGTTTTCTTTCATGTTTGGACTTCCTTTAGAAAATAATAATAATAATGCTAGGATAAGATCTCCATATGCGCTTTCTTTTGTCTAATTGCTATCCCTTTTTCTCTGACTTCAGAGATCCAGAAGTCCAAATTGATGTGTTGGCTTCTTAAGGACTGTAGTTTTGAATGAATCCATGAATCAATTCTAAATTAAAACAACGAGTTTATCATATTGCTTTCAACTGCAAAATGTTAAAATACTTTGAAGACTTATGGTGGCAGAATGTGACCTCATGGAGCAGAGGTCCTTAACTACTGCATGTTAAACAGAATTCTTTGGAAATTTCGAATGGTACCAAATCATTATCACAAAAGCTGTTGTTACTACTGAAACCAGTTAGGGGAAAAAAAAAAAAAAAGAGTGAGTGCCTGTGGAATTTCTGACAAACTTTAAAAGGAAAGTGAATAAATTACATATGAAATCATAGTCGTGAAAGCAACTTACATTAAAGCAGCAACTTTTAGAAAAACTCTGTACTCTGTGACCAAAGCTAGACATATTCACGTATGGATTTTTATAGGAAAACAAAACTCAATGGCAGAGGAAGTGGTGCCTTTGACATAGATTCATTTCTTATTCATATACATTTGCATGATGCATATTACAGAAATTCTAAAGTGGTAAATTCAGAAGCCTTGGATTCTTACCTCTGTCCACTTTCTGTTGTGATTCTCCATGTGTGCAGCAAAGTTTCAAGGCAGAGTTTTGTTTTACTGTTGCATCTCAGTAGTTAAACACCTCATGTACTGAGAAGGTAGAAACAGTTTTGAATGCATACAGCCTGAAGAATACAAATTATCAGAACACATTCAGACATGGATGTAATATGCTTTTGAACCAATTAATTCTGAGATGAAGAACTCTCATACTGTTTGCAGTCTTTTATATGTATCAGTGCAAAATGTACTAGGACACCTTGGTCATATAAACCAAGTCAATGAACAGAAAATTTTTGGCGTCTGGTGTCATCACATGTGAGTTTTTAATTGGTAATGTGGTAATGCTGTACTGTTTTGATTACTTAAGCCTAGATTTGCAGAGTTGTTTGTGTCAGGAGGCACATTTGTTTTTCTCCTTTGTGCTTTTGTTTTCCAATTTCTATCCTACATCTCTGTCACTCCCATCTCTGTTATCTCTGAAAAACTCTGACATTTTTGAAATATGTCACCTCTAAATATGTCAGATTTGGTATTTCTTTTAACATTCCCCATGTCTCTGTTTCTTTTTTTTTTTTTTTTCTTTTTTTTTTTCAGATCTGGCCCAGTATTCCCTAAAATATTTTCTCATATGTATTCATTCAGTTTTGATGGCTTCCTTTTCTCTCCTTCTGTTGCAAACATTTTTGAGTGAGTACATGTAGTTAATTCAGATACTCACAAAACTGTACTAGCTACACACTTGAGTTTCTAAATGAAATACCAGAATGAGATACCAGACCACAGTCACTCAGTCTTATTGTATCACTGCATTGTTCCAGATGGCATTTTGCCGTTTCTGTTAAAGCAGCATTTTATAGCATCTTAACACCCACTGCCATATAACATACATTTTTAAGGACTGTTGAAAGTTGCTTTTCCAAAGCCATGCCATGAACACTCTTTCCTAGAGCTTGTTTTCTGCCTATTGGAGGATGCCAGCTTCTGACTTCTCCTTCACAGACTCTGAACACTCCATGTGAGTAACTAAGACACGTACTCATTTCTACTCCTTCGCTCTCTTTAGCTTAGACTCTTGTAGTCCCTCTTACTGCGGCTGGCTTCCTTCTTTCCCTCAGCAACTATGCTGTATTCTTTGACACCAGCTCCGTGCATTGTACTACCATCCCCAGTTAAAAACAACCTGGAAACTATCTCCTGGAAAACTCCAATAACTCAAGATTCACAGTCACTAAGCACAGGTAAGGAAAAGTGTTCCATAAGCTAAAAGCCTAATTTCTCTGTATAATAAATGGAGGTAGATGCCTCCTAATTAAGGTGCTCTGAGGTGCTCTTTGGAGGTACCTACTTTTATTCTATGGATACATAAAGAGCCTAAGCAATTATCTGAGGTTCTCAAATTAGGTGTCTAATGCATCAAGAAAAAAATTCTCTTTCCCTAGTTACAGTAAAATATTATGCACTGCAATCTGTATGTTTAACAATAGCTTTTTGGAAAGACCTCAGAAGAAAAGAAAAATAACATCTTTAAACAACTCAATTCTATATTCATGCATTTTTTTTTTTCCCTTAAAAGTACAGCAGGAAGTGAATTTTCAGTTAATTTGAAATTCTGCATTATTGATTTACTACATTATATTATGAATACTGGCTACCTATACATATTCTATAACGTACCATTTTTGTCTGTATGAAAATTTGTCTTTCTGAAGGTTTCCTTTTCCCTTCCTGTAATACTCTGAATTATCCCTATTTCCATGTAAAATGGTCCTTATATTTGTATCTGGGGGCTAATGTACTTATTCTGTCTTGACCTAGATTTCACCAAAAAATAAAATAAAATACACACCTTTACCAACAATACCAATTATGGAGCAATCCTGTTGTAATACAGAATGGATCACTACTCTTTTTTATTTTTTTTTTCTGCATGATCATTGTAATTCATGCATCTTCCAAGTTAAATACATGGAAAAAGCAGACTGCTGCAATTCACACAGGAGGTTTAGAAGGCTGTTCTGTGGAGGATACTGTCTGTCAATGGTACATTGTTTCAGAGGGCAGTCGTTTACTACTTTTCTGCTATCACTCTAACCATGTGTTTGATGCATAATAAATGAAGCTTGTCTCTGGGCTTGATCACCATAGTTTAAAGGCCACAAATAGTTTTCTGGTGGTGGTGGTGGTTTTGTTTTTTTGTGTGTGTGTGTTGCTTTTTAGCTTGTTTTAAATCATGAGCAAAGAGTTAACAGTTATCAACAGAGAATTTAGAGATAGAAAATAAATAGTAAAAGTAGGGATTTAGCCAAATAGGATCTGAATCAAGCTAATTTTTATTCCTGAAGAACATTTATATTTTGAATAGCAGAAAATGTTCGTGAATACCAGGAAATCAAAATTGACCTGAGAATATATTTATAAGGCATGTATATATGTATATATATATATAAATAAATGCTTAAAAGCTTGAGATAACTTTTAGTCAGATTTGCACACTGCCTTTATTTAAGCCCAACAAGACACCTGCTATGTTAATGAATTAATGCTCTTATAAATCTGTTATTGGCATTTAAGCTATTACTTAGAGAACAAGAATGTGGGATTCTATTGTTTTGTTTTTACTTAGTGTTTTGCCTGTCATAGTAAGTAAATGTAATCTGCATTATTAGTAAGTGTCAACAGAATATTCTGAGCAGAAGGCAAATACAGCAGGTGGTAAAAAAAAAAAAAAAAAAAAAAAAAAAAAGATGGCTGAAAGCAGAAAAGCAAAACAAATGATTGCCAGGAACCACTAATCTAGTTATGCATAAATTTAAGACAAATTAAAATGCATGCAAAGCTTTCAGTGAAGGTGAATATTTGACAGAAAAGGAGATAAACTGACCAATTGTTGTTGTAAGACCATTTGTCATAAAGCTCAAGTGCTGAATACCCTTTATAATTCTCTAATTGCTTTGATGTAGCTTCTATAAACTTAACCTGCCAGACATTTTGAACCTCCTAAGTAATGGCTCGTCAGACAATGAACTTAATGGTAGAGGATCATTGCTTCATTTACTAACATACAACATAGGTGACCCTTTCAGTTTACCGTACTTTCCAGTGGCCACCATTTAAACTTTTTTTTTTTTTCCCAGGTAATTATAATCTACATGGTCTTTCTTCTGACAGTTAAAAGTATTAGACAAAATGCTCGCAGAGTGATAAATTAAGTTGTGCCAGCTGCTTATTTTATATCTCATAATCATCTGTCTTTCGGTAACCCATATGCAGACTTTGCCAATGAAGCAACAGCTGTTGGCTTCTTTTCTTTTTCTTCCATTTCAGATGATGTGTGTGGGTTGGGACAAATTTCCCAAGCCCTTCTACATCTCCCCATAGTCTAGAAGGCAGGCTGCCTGGAACTCAACACAGAATTTCACTTCTCCCAAAGCTCAGTAATTCCTCATTCTGGATATTCAACTTTTGGCATTCAACAGAAATCCTTTCAAAACAAATTTTTATAGTGCAGGCTGTAAATAGCTAGACCTTAAGGCATTAGGTGACTGCTACTAAACTGTTCTGAAAATTCATCTAATCCCAGTAGAACAATTAACTTTGTCTCTTGTAAAACTCTGGAATGACTTGACCCAACAATCTAAATATCAACAACAACAAAAGATTGCTTTGTTTGAAATTCAAGAACAAGCTAACAGAAGCTGAAGTAACAAGAACTTTCTTAAAAGTTCTCTCAGATGTGTGTTTTACCTGCTTACCAGACAAATTAGTGTACCCTCAAGGCTCGCTGAGACATGGGTTGTCTGCAGAGTGTCCAACTGCTCACCACTTCTCTGTCCTATCTACATCATCTATATCCCTTTGTTTATGTATTCCTACATCAAAGTCTGCATAAATGTAACACATGGAGAAAAAAAAAACACACACAAAAAAAAACAAAAAACAACAACAACAACAACAAAAAAACACACAGGGGAAAAAAGTGGGGAGTGGAGGAGGAGGAAGGAGAGTTTGTGACAAGCAGGAATGCCAGCCCTCTACAACAGATTAGGCTCCACACAGATAAAACTCCTGTGGAGATTTTCTGAAGTTCCACCTCCACAGAGTTAAGGAATGTTACAGAAAACTAACAAACAAACAAGCAAACAAAACATCACAAAACATCAACAACACAGAACAAACAATCAAACCCATATTTACTCCTTGCTCTCATCTGGATGGTACTACAAAGGTGTCAAATAGTCCTAGGTAATGCAGGGCAGTAAGGCTCATTTCAGAAAGTCTCCAGCACCCTGTTGCAGATTCTGGCTGCCTCTACCTGCCACTTGTGCCAGTGGGAGCCAGAGCAGCCATTAGCAGCATAGCAGAGAGAGCGCCAGGATCCCTTGGAGCTGCTAAACTTCCAAGGAAAAGAATTACAGAAGAGCTCCGCAGGAGCTCTGCAGCATGCAGTGAAGTTAGTGTTCAGATACTACAGTGTAATTAAGGGAACTGGGGCATGATATTTCAGGTCGTTCAAAGCAAAATCCTAGATAATATTAGTCTTCGGTTATGCTTTGCATAGAAGTTTTTCCCTCTTGACAGTTGGACAGGACAGATGGTCTCAGAGCCTTGTCATCATTACACAAAACACTGTAGAGAACTCTTTAAGTTGTGATGTCTCAATTACATTTTTGAATTTACAGCATTGTGATTAATAATTTTGTCTATAATCTGAGTAGCTTTCTTTTGAGAATCGTAAAGAAAAGCTTTATTCGTACTAGATTTGTAAAATCACCTTTATCGTGAAGAGTTTTAATTATGATAAAGGACCTGATACCTTCCTGCTTTTTGAACATTAATTTTGCTGTTTCTTTTGAAAAGAGCCCTTACTTTACTGATGTAAAATATTCATGAGTGCATAGGTGAGTGTGGAGATTGACAACAGTCACATGAGAGAAATGTCTCATTGCCCAGCTGCATTTGAAACACCAGTAAGAAAATCCTGCTCTCGTTCCTCCACATTTTAAAGTACTTTGGATCTGTCTATCTAAAAAATTTAAAGAATCATTTGATGATCTTCCTAGCTCTATCAGTCCTGTCAGGGCTATTGTGCCTTGAAGCATAAATTTTATGGGACAATATATTTGTATATTGTATTACAGAAAAAAAAAGAAAAAGGAAAAAAGTACTCTTTCTGCAGTTTAAAGCTAGAGAGCTTGAAGGAAATATAAAGATAAATAAACTGCCACATTTCCTTTTGTTTTCATTAATAGAAAAAGTACTTCTGCTTGCTGACCTAGATATGCCTGTATTTCCCTATGCAATCTCCTGTTACATTGCAGGATTCACAACGATCAGTGGACATTGAAGAAAATATTTATTAAAAAAAAAAAAAAAAAAGAATAGTTTTATGTCTATTAATATTCTTTGTGCTTTGGGAAAAAAAGAAAAAAAAGAAAAAAAAAGATAAAACTGAATCTAATCTTACAGTTTAAAGCATAAATTCTTTTTGTTGCTCTATGGAATGACTCCTATGCAAACAGGTCTGATAATAATTACACAATAGTGTATACTGGAATAGAAAGGATTCATCTTTCTTTAAAGTAGCAGGTATGTCTCCTACTCCTCATAGATAGAGACCTAGATGGAGATAGTGATCAAACATAGTGTGACAATTCCCGCAACGTCTCCCTGTGGGAGCTATTAAAATTCAGTTTATTCACAGAAAAAGTCTTGAATGCCTAGCCTGGTAAACAGCGAATGTCAATGAGGAAATATGGAAGTAAATCTTGCCAAACAGTAGAAAACATGTTTCATAGATGCTCCTGTGATTATTTCTTCACTGAAATATATTTTTTTGTCAACAGTTTTCTGTTAGCTAATCGAAAGTGATGGGTAAATCAGCTCTCCATGGTCTCAACCTGGAGATTCTTTTTTGTACCAGCATCTTATAGACATATAGCTCTAAAACCATCAAGGCCTAATTGCTTCCAGAAAGTAGAAGACAAAGTTAAATGGTTGGAGAGTAGCTAGAAGAAATAAATGTGACATTGCCCAGGAATCTCAGGACCAACTTGGTGGAAAGATAAAAATGGTTGCAACACAAATTCCAGACCTGCAGTACTCACTTGAAGTCTTTATTGCCTTTATAAGGTTTCTATAAACCCATTTTTAATTTATGTAATAACAAAACAGCATTCTTCATGAAAGATTTTTAATAAACAGCAGTTACTGGGAGTTTACTCTTAATTTTTGTTAATAATAAGAGAGCTGCACCATACTCTACAGAGAACATTCTGTTAGAACACAGTAATTACACTTAAACCATCAAAGGTTACCTGCATTCAGCAACCATCATAAGATTCATGATGGTGATGATTATGCTGGTGGTATTACATATTTTATCAATCGATATTTGAAACACTTTGCAAACTGAAAAATTTAACTTTATGCGTTACGCTTTTGCATTTATCGCGAGATAGAGAAATCAACAGTAACATGGAATCAGAATGACTTACTTATATGAGAGCTGCCCATAACACCAATGGCACTTCTTAGATAGTACGGAGATTCCAAGAATGTCATACATTTGTTAAAACACAAATGACACAGTTCACTGTGAATGTTTACTTGTTAGATTAGTTGAATATTTGCATATACATATTAAAATACAAAACTGTGTTTTACACTTTGATCCTGAACATGGCACTTTACTGTAGTGAAACAAACCTCTCTTAACACTACATGCAACAGCAAGTATTATTTATTTATTTGTTTTCCTCCTGATTAATCCTTGCAATAGGCTTTCCTATGTAAATAATACCCCTGGTAGTCACTATCATTGCAATAATATTGGAAACACTGTTATGCCCCTGACAAGTCAGTAAGAAGTGAAGCCTTCCAGCATTTTACTGATGCTCTCAAAACCAACTGCAAAATAGATTTGTATATATATAAGGACTATAGATACCCTCTAGATATAGATACCAGTATAAATACCCTCTAATTGGTGTGTCCAGTTTAGAATTACTATCTCATGTCTTTTAAAAACACTCTGCAGTTTTATCTGTGGTCTTTCCATTTTCTCTAAGTAAAATCCTGGAAAATGCCAAACGTTTTTATTTTTAGTATGCATTTTTATAAGGCACTATTTTAATACATTCAGTCAAATTTGATATTACAATTATTTCTCTAGGAACTTTATTATTTTTAATTAATAATAATAATAATAATAATAATAATAATAATAATAGAAAAACTTGTAAAACAACCATTCAACTTATTTAATTTTGAATATGTATATATTAGTTATGTTACATTCCACTGTGCATGACAATTACTGGCTTTTTTTTTTTTTAGTATTCTATTTGCTAGACTTACAGATGGCTTTTTCACCACCACAGCTTTTCTTATCTTTCTTCCTTTTACTGAGACCACTCGAGGACCTTAAGAATTCACCCAAGTCCCACCTGCAGGATTCATAAGAACTTTTTGAATTTTAGCATTTGTCAAACTATTCAAGGATTGAGAAGTCTATTTTGTATAAATCTATACTTGAACAACTTATAGCTAACATATATGCAAAGATACTGTCTTACATGAGCAATCTTAATGCTAAGTAGTTTAATGCCTAAAGCATTTTAAAATGGACAAGTTTTCATATATCACAAGTTCATTTGCCAAACTTAAAGATTTCCCCAAATCCTAGGTCAATTAACCTATAAAAAAGGCAAAACATCACATGAGACTACTCTTAGACCGAGAAGAATTTTATTTTTATTTAAAATATTGAAGTTAGCTAGGATTCATTAGAGGAAAGCTAATTACAGCCCAGAGTATAAACGTCCTATCTCCAGTTAATTGTGATTGTCACATAAGCCTAAATGGCATATTAGCAGTGAAGCATTTCTGAAACTAAGATTTAAAATATCATATTTGGACCAACTTTTTATGACCTTTTGTCATGCATTCATCATGCATTTTAACTAACACTAAGCAATCAGATAATCACATTGATCTTAAGGAACAATTTGCCTAAAACGTGTGTCAACATAAAACACATTGCGCACCAAGGTATTCTGGAAAAAAATGTTTCATATACAAAACATGGATTATTATTAGAGTGCTCTAAAGTGTTTTAAAGATTGAAGTAGCTGTTTCTCCAGTAATACCACAACTGAAATCAAAACACTATCTGGTTTCATTTCTGTATACTTATCTTAATCTTGAGATTATTCTAGATGACTACTAATTTGCAAAATCTTCATACAGCTTCTGACTGAAATAGTGCATATATACACAGGGAACCTGGGTTATTTTATTTGAAATTTAACTTTTTTTTTTTTTTTTTTTTGAGAGAGAGAATCTCATGTTAGCTTTTAACTGTCAGTTCCGTATAGGTCAGCAATATGTACATCTAATTGGTATTTTTCTTCTTTAAAATAATTTTTATACCTTATAGCTAGCCACAAATATTGAGAACTTCCTTCCTGTTCTTGCAGTTGCAGATCAACTTTAAATATTCCTGCCTTTTCACTTTTTCATCTCTTGCATCTAAGAACTCTTTAGAAATTTTGAATGAATTAAAGAAGAAAGCTTCTGTTGTGGTTCGACCCAGCAGGCAACTAAGCACCACAACACCACATTCCACCATGTTTGCTCATTCCCACAGAGTGGGATAGGAAATTGGAATTGGGAAAAAGGAAGCAAAACTTGTGGGTTGACATAACAACAGCTTAATAGGAAAGAAAATGGAAGGAGAAGGAGGAGTAGGAAAAGGAGAATGAGAGAATACTACAAATACACAAACAAAAAAGATGTCCTGGTTCTGTCTCATGCCAGCTCCTTGTGCACCCCCAGTATCTTTGCTGGCAGGACAGAATAAGAAGATAAAAAGTCGTTGGCTCTGTGTAAGCATTACTCTTTAACAACTGAAATATCAGTATGTTGTCAGCATCATTTTCCTCCAAAATACAGAACATGGCACCATGGTTGGACAAGATGATTTTGGAGGTCTTTTTCAACCTTAATGATTCTATGATTTTATTATTCTATACCAGCCACTGTAAATAAAATTAACCCTATCGCAGCTGAAACCAGAACATTAATGTCCTGGTTCATAACATCGATGTCACACAATGTTAAGTCCTTTTAATAATAAACTAAGGTACACAGAAGTTAACTTTCCTAAGACCTAGTCAGGAGATCTCTAACAAAATATGGATTGAAGTCAATAGCTCTTTGTTTTATAATGTGTAACTTAATCATAGACTATCTACACAATCTGTTTTTTAAGCTACCTTTTAATAAGGTTAACCAGTTTATTCAGAGCTTTTAATAAGCATTCTGTTACACTTGGCTCTGGGAATATGTTAAGATTTTGCAGTTGATTCATTTCCTTGGCTTATCATTTGCCTTTACCTACCTTTTCTTTATTGTAGGAAACCTTAATTTTTATCACAGCATTTGATTTTCTCTTTCTTGATGATTAAATTAGCAACATTTTACAAAACCGTTAAAAAAAAGAAAGCTTCAGTAACAAGAACAATGCATCTTTCACTAGGAGTTTTAGCTGCCTGGAAGATTAACTGAATTATTATTCTACTCCAATACTGAGAAGCTAGCAACACAAAAAGGCAAGCCATTTCTTGCATTTAAAAAAAACATATGGAAGTTTCTCCCTGCCATACACAGGAAGTCAGAAGAACCCAGAAGGAAAATCCAATCCATATGATAAATACCTTATTCGTGTGAGCAATAAAGCTATGGGGAAAAATAGGTTTAATAAAGACAGATTTAACTGGGAAGATGAATGGCCATTACCAAAAATAATCCAGTGTTTTATTTATTTATTTATCTTTAATTGGAGTTATGAGGTAAAAATATATTTGATCAAAACCATACACATTTATAAACAAATCATACACAATTATGGGTACAGTCAAGTCAGCTTCAACAGATAATGTCTGGGTGTGGCTTACCAGTCAAGGTAGAGGAAGGCCCAAGTAGGGAAATAGAGGGAAATACAGATCTTCCCCCACACTCCTGCCACTTTCTCACATAAATAATGCAAAATATTTTTAGTCTTTTTTTTTTTTTTTTTCTGATTGTCTATGGCAGCTGGCTTTCTAAACTGCCCAACCGCTAGCCAACCAAAGCAATCCCCAATGCAACAGAGAAGTTAGTGGAGAAGGTCAAGAGGTCTGTCCATATCATTTTACATGGACATGCTGTTCCTTGCCATAACTCTAACTGGAATACATTTAACTTAAACAAATACGCACGGAAGACATAAAATGGAAATTTATCTGTGTTTTTCTTCTATTTGGTGCAAACAGAGGTTATGAAAATAGTAGAAAGTGTGCTAAGATATTGGTGAGACTAGATCACTGATCATTTACACAGCTATATTGTTAGGTGGAAGACATAGGAAAATAGACTACTAGTCTACTCCAAATGTCTTAGGGGAGGAAAAAACAAATCTTAAATTTAGTGGTTGGCCGATCATCTGAAAAACTGAGTTTGCATTATCCTTTTCCAATGTTTATTTTCTACTGACACATTTTTAAGCAAAATTTATCCTACCTGGAGGCAAAATGAACATTATTTCTGATGTTTTCTTGAGTGTGAGATCATTGCGGAGGATAATTAATATCAATATTTTTTGATAACTTGTGCATGCATTTAAAGAAGTACTTGAAGTTCCTTGTTTCACATGACATCTGGTATCCACTGGTTGCAGAGGCTCAACGTATAAAAAAATTTGAAGTATTTACATGTGTCTGATTTAAATTTGTGGCAATTAAATATCAATTTCTATTCCTTTTAAAAATTAAAATATTTTAAATAAGCAAAAGTAAGTATACAGATCAGTTTTAATATTTTTTTGCCTTTCATTATTTTGTATGTTTTGTATGTACATCATATCATCTTGCATAGTGATATAGTCAACTTTCAGGATTTGTGAAGAGTATTTCCAAATTGCTAATATCTGTCATCCGTAAGAGATAGGAAAGATGCGTCTCAGCTATCCTTTTCATTTCTTTCTCCATCTTCTAACATGCTGAAATTTGTTTTTGTTTCAAGATAAAATGAACAACTGACATTTTTCTTCACATAAGGGAAATACCATATTTTTATTAGGAGCCATGTGTTGTTTTAATAAGATATACAGTTTGTAGTATAGAAATATGCAATATAACACATAAATGAGTATTTTCATACAACTGGAGCTGACAGTTAAGTCACTAAAAGGTTAAGTAAACAAATTCAAACTGATATCTATCAGAAGCAATAATGCTATATTTATTTTTTAGAGGCATGTCTTTGAAATAACTTCAGGGAGATTGAAATATCCTCTTGAAACATAGTCATTTCCATAAACCTTTTTTTATTTCTTGTTTTTTTTTTTTTTTTCTTTTTTTCTTTTTTTCTTTTTTTCCCCTTAGGAAAAACTATTGCTGAAATATTTTCAACCACTTCTGGAAAGTACTTCCTTTTCTTGTTCCAGTGGAGATGACCTTCCCATTACATTTGTCTTCCAGAGTCCAAGAAAACACTGGGAGACTTCCCTGAAAGACCAGACTACGTGCCTAGAAAATATTACCTCAATTCCTTTTAAATAAATGTATTTTCCATTCTAGCAATCTAAGGCTTAGAAGAAAGTGATGATTAAGACATTTTCAACACTGTTATATGATGCAGATATATTTATATGTATATTATAATAAAAGATCACCCATACATCTTAAAAAAATTCACGTAGAATAAAGACTATGACTATATGACTGAACTGAGTATGCAATCTACTTTTTGTGGGTGTTTTTTTTTTTTTTTTTTTCCAGCCTTCTCATTAGCAATCCAATTTGTTTTATGCAAGATCAATTTTTATATATTTTTATATAGCCCATGTAATCTTTTAATCCTATATATAGCTACCAATATCTGAAATTCAGGAATTCAGGTAAAAATTCAGGCAACTTCACTTTCCCTGTTAACCCAGGGTGAACTTTTTAGAATTTGTTCCCCTCTAAGACAAAGCAATGTTTTTGTACTGAGATAAATTCCTAACAAGCCCCTTCTGTCCTCAAAAGTATGTAACTGGCTTGTGCTTATGCTAATTTGATGCTGTGGGATCATAACCCCCTACTGATACAACAAATTTTAAAATGTTAACAAAATTACTGTAAGCACTGCAGAAAATGTAAAATAAAAGGTTGCTGTTTTCAAAATATGCCATTCTTGAAAACATGCTGTGGAATTCTTGGTGTGTGCATTCATCTAATATCAACTTATTTTCAAGATAATCATGCAATTTAATAAAAGAAACTCTGCAGGAATATATATATATATATATATTAAAAAAAAAAAAATCATTCCTCTTCTTACTCCTCTTATATGGAAACAGTAAGATGTAGCCTTTGTTTTCTTAATCAACTGAAATTTACTGAGATTTTCCTACTTAAACTTTGTAAGGCTCGTGTTTGCCCCTAAAGGGACTTGCATCCATTTAATGTTCAGATTGTTAGAAAATGAAGATACTCCAAGGGCAAAACAATAAAAAATAAAAATAAAGTAAAATAAAATAATAACAATAATAATAACAATAGTAATAATAATTATAATATTAAGTCCTGTTGTTCCTCCATTCCAATTAATTTCTTCATCGTAATTCACCAATACACCCTAGAATCAGTTTATTAGAATTTGGACTTATTAAAATGACAAACTTCACAATTTTCTTGCTTTAAGTTGAAATAATGTAATAAATCGGTGTAATATTTCTCCCTCAACCTCCACCTTTTGCCCTTATATATAATAATATATAATATATATATATATTATATATATAGGTTTAAAGGAGAAAAATACTGTCTGCAATAACCTGATGAATGGTCAAGTCAAGCTTCATCTGATCTGGTAATAGGTTGTTTTTATGTTAAAACAGACAATGAAAAGAGTATGAATTTTGATGAATATGTCTTTTTTTATTTTCTTAACAATTGCACAGTGTTTACAAAACTACAAAGAAAAGCACAGGGAAGTAATTTTTAGTGACAAGTATGGTGTTAAATTTTCTCCAGAAAATTGTACATCTGCTTTTTCCCCCATATATTCTGGTACATACTCTTAGGGAAGAAGTAAAGAGATAAATCGAGGTGCAATCCAAAGAGATTTACAGGAAGAACAATTATATTTTGTCTGCACAGTTCACTTAGCTTCATGCTGTTTATTGTTGCCTCCATGTTCGCTACTTGCATTCTCTTGGCTCTTGTCTTCTAATTCTAATTGAGACCTCTTCATAATGTCTCTAAAAGCTTATTAGGATTATAGATTAACAAAAAGGATTCATATACATGGATTTCACAAAGGTAACCTTTCACAATTTTATAGGAAAAATTAAAGTAATTTTGTTATTTAATTGCAAAATATGTAACCTCAAGCCTTCTGTAGCATGAAACCATTAAAGATGATATTTCAGTTGCATTTACCTATGGATTGATGAGCTCTGAGAGTAAAGCACAGGCAACTATCAAAGCATAGGCATCTTCCCAGGATCTTCATACCTAATTACTACGAGTAGGAAGATTCCTCCAGAGAGGGACCACTTTCAATCTGTATCTGACACGTAGAAATTAGTTGCCTAATGGAATGGAATAGTTCTGCAAATTAAAGGAATTGAGTAAGCTTTTTTTTTTTTTTTTTTTTTTTTTATGTAGGTTCCTTCTAAATTAATTTTAATTTTGATTCAAATGTGAAGTTGGTGGCATGAAGAAGTCTATTTTGTATGATCTCTAATAACTTATATTGACCTTTGCACAGATTTCACATCTTCTGTTGTCTTTTAGCTAATATTCACAATAACTGTGCTTCATATGTCATCATGGAATAAGTATTACTAAAGTCACAATGGCACCATAGATGAAAGAGGAAAGTTGAACAAGCTTCATTCTTTGTTTTCCATTAGATTTTTTTGAAGGTTATAGTAATATTAGAACATAGTAACATAGTAACATAGAACCTGAACATGAATTCCTGCAAAAGTAATGTTGCTGTTAATTTTCTTTGCTGTTGAAGCATATATGTTGAGTTACATACGAAACTGGAAAAGCTCATGATTCTACCAATATACTACCCTTTAAGACATGATGTTGAAGGATAAGAGGTATTACTCATTTAATTTAAAATAATTAGAAAAGAAATGTTTCTGATTTATGGTTTTCTTTCTCATGAAATTGTCTTTATTTTTCTTTCTGATGTTTTGGCCATCTTGAAAAGCAAAATTCCCAAATATTCCAGAGTTAATGGATTAATATGTTGGCTACTGAAAACAATCCTTTAAAAGAAGGAGAAGAACTTGCAAGTTTCTCTATTTCTTTCCTCTTGGATATTTATAAGACAGCTATTTAATTAATAAAACAGCTATTCTCATATCTGCAGGAAGAATGAACAGGAACAATATTTTCGAACATTCCTTTAAACCTCTGTTAAATGCTGACTTTAGTAACGTCACTAGTCTTTGCTTTCCTGAATCTTGTCCTGTGGAGGAGCTTTCCCAGTTATGTGACTTTTCTATCCTCATCAATACATTTACAGAAGCACTTTCTGTATTGGGTTTACGTGGCAAGGTTTTGGTAGCAGGGGGCCATAGGAGTGGTTTCTGTGAGAAGGATCTAGAAGCTGCCCCATGTTTGGGAAGGGCCCCATTGTTTTCCAGATCTGAGCCAATAAGCGATGTTGTTTTGCGCCTCTGTGAGAGCATATTTAAGACAGGGAAAAAAACGCTGTGCCACACAGCAGCTGGGAGAGTGAGAGGAGTGAGGAACAGCTTTGCAGGCGCCAAGGTCAGTGAAGAAGGAGGGGGAGAGGTGCTCCAGGCGCCGGAGCAGAAGTCCCCTGCGGCCTGTGGTGAGGACCATGGTGAAGCAGGATGTCCCCCTGCAGCCCATGGAGTACCACGGTGGAGCAGGGTTCCACGCTGCAGCCCGTGGAGGAGACCACGGTGGAGCAGGTGGCCCTGCACTGACGGAGGCTGCCGCCTGTGGAAGACCCCTGCCAGAGCAGATTCCGGGCCGGACCTGTAGCCCATGGAGAGGAGCCCACGCAGGAGCAGGTGACCTGGCAGGAGCTGCTGCCCGTGGGGGAGCCAGGTTGGAGCAGTTTGCTCCTGAGGGATGGACCCCGTGGTACGGACCCATATCTGGAGCAGCTCTGGAAGAGCTGCTGCCTGTGGGAAGCCCACGCCGGATCAGTTCATCAAGGACTGCATCCCGTGGGTGGGACCCCACAGCACAGGGGACGAGAGTGACCAAGAAGGAGCGGCAGAGAAGAAGTGCTGTAGACTGACCATAACCCTGGTGAGCCAGGCAATAAGCAATAAATCTTACTATCTCCTTATGCCAAGTCTGTTTTGCCCGTTACAATAATTACTGCGTGATCTCGTCCTTATCTCAAACTTTGAGCCCTTTTCACATATTTTCTCCCCATTCCTCTTTGAGGAGGGGGAGTGAGAGAGCAGCTGTGGCGGAGCTCGGCTGCCCACTTGAGCGGAACCATGACACTTTCTCACCTGTAAGATGGTAAGAGGAAATATTACACCAGCATGGACAAAGGAGGAACTTCTTTCAATGGCATTGTGTTACACAGATACTATTACTCATCAGTGTAATTGCTGACCAACTCAGCTGACAAAATTTAGGGGACTAAAAGATCCAAATTATTCTTTAAAACACCTGTTTGACTTGGTAAGGAAACATCAATAAACCAGCTGAGACTATAAGGTAACTCCTTGTAGTGTAAAACAACCTGATGAAAAACTACTGTATTTTCTGATTGTCGGAATAGAGAGAAAAAGAATTACACCACTGTTATTTAAAATAATCTGAACACTACTGTCCTTTCTTCAGCCTTCTAAGCTTCTAAGCTATGTTGCCTGTTGCCTAGGTCTCTCATTAAAAATCAGGTTAAAAAAGCACAAAACAAGCAAACAAACAACAACAAACCTATTTTAGAATTTTTAATTTTTGAGAGACGATAGACCAAGGAAATGAAATGAATAGGACAATTGCATTTTCACACAAACTCAGAATTTCCGTTCGGTCAACTGTAGTGTTATCAAATATACCAGGAAATCATTGGAATAGGCAGATGTCACTATCTGTGCATTTCTTTTTATAGCTCTATATATTTTTAGATGCAGAGGTCAAAATGTTCTGGGAAATTCAGAAGATAGTAAGAATTTAGCCATTAAATTAATCTCTTCCTGGACAATACTAATTTCCAGAAATTTCTTTTTTAAGGTAGGCTGATTAATAAACTATAGGATTCTATCTGCCTGTGTTACTTTGGGAATGCTGGAATCTCTTGAGAGAATGAAGTGAAAAAATAAAAAAGGAAAATAGAATAAAAAATTAGATGTTGTAGAATATTTTCAGACACAATCTAAAATGAATTTGGAACAAGACTGATAGAATTCATGTCCTTGAGACAGAGAAGATAAATGTTTGTTTTTCCAAACATCAGAAAGCAAACAGAAAGGTTTCTTCAGAATCTTTAATAAGTAAAAATTAACCAGCTGAAGTGCTGGATGAGAATGAACTATTAATTTTGAAAACGAAAACAACAACAAAAAAATACAAGTAGGTATTTAGCATTGGCAACTGAGGGGTTTTTACCCAGGTGGGCAGCTGAGCTCCACCACAACTACTCTCTCACTCCCCCTCCTTAAATGGAAAGAGGGAGAAAATATGATGGAAAGGGATTGGGGTTGAGTTAAGGACAGGGAGATTACTTAACAATTACTGTCACAGGCAAAACAGACTCAGCATAGGGAGATTAGTAAATTGTATTGCCTATTACTAGGAAGATTGAGCAGTGAGAAACAAGAGAAACTAAAAGCACTTTCACCCCCATCCAGCCTCTTTCACTTCGTCCTCCGAGCAATGCAGGAGAACAGAGGAACGGGGGCTGCAGTCAGTCCCTGACACTTCATCTCCGCTGCTGCTTTACAGTCACTCTCTGCCCCTGCTCTACATGGGGTCCCTCCCATGGGACGCCGTCCTTCCCGAACTGAGCCTGCAGGGGCTGCGCACAGGCTGCTCCCACACAGCTCCATACCACGGGGTCCATCCCCCAGGAGCAAACTGCTCCAACACGGGTTCCCCACGGGTGGGCGGCAGCTCCCCCCAGATCCCCTGCTCCTGCATGGGTTCCTCTCCACGGGCTGCAGGCCCTGAGCCTGCTCCTGCGGGGGCTCTCCATGGGCCGCAGCCTCCTCCAGGCCACGTCCACCTGCTCCACCAGGGGCTCCTCCACAGGCTGCAGCGTGGAGATCTGCTCCATGTGGGACCCATGGGCTGCAGGGAGACAGCCTGCTCCACCAGGGGCCTCTCCACAGCCCACAGGGGAACTGCTGCTGCATGCCTGGAGCACCTCCTGCCCTCCTTCTGCACTGACCTTGAGGGCTGCATGGGGGCTTCTCATTCCTCCATCTGGAGGAGTCTGGAGCACTTCCTGCACTGACCTGGGTGTCTGCAGGGCTTGTTCTCACTCCTTTCTCTCCCAGCTGCTGTGGTGAGGAGCTTTTTCACCCTTTCTTAAATCTGTTCTACCACAGGCACAGAGAACATCACTTACTGGCTTGGCTCTGGCTAGCAGCAGGTCCCTTTGGTAGCCAGCTGAAACTGGCCCTCATCTAACATGGAACCTCTTCTGGATGCTTCTCACAGAAGCCAACCTTGCAGGTCCCCACTACGTAAACCCACTACAATAACTCCTGATACCAGATAAAGAAGAAGCACTTACTCTATCAAAGAAAAAAGTGCAGTTTCATGAATTAAGCAGGCAGAACCAGAGGAGAAGGGTGTGAAAATAAAATCTGCGTCTTAAGTCATAAGGCTAAAACACTTGAGGGTAGGCAAAGAGAGGAAATAATGTGCCCTAAAGATATTTACACCGAGTAAAAAACATTAATGAAATGAGAAAACAAGCACAGACAATGGGATATAACATCTTGTGGTTCATGATTTAAGATTTACTGACATGAAAGAATAGACATGAGGACATCGCCATCAGAAAAAAGTTTAATTCCAGCTCAAACATCAGAGACAGAAAATACCCCAGGTTCTCCAGACAAATCACAAATCTCTTAATAACTTATTGACAGGTCTGTGATTCACTGCACAGCATCAAATGTAATATATAATCTTCTGTGTTAACTGGGGATGGCCTAAAACTGTAAAACAGGTGAATCATCTGTCACCCAGCCCAGTCATCACCTAGTCCTTCAACTTTCTCCAGACAAAGAAAAATCTAACAGCTGTTAGAAAAGAAAGCAAAGAATAATGATTTTGCTAGAGGGAAAACAGGAGATTGGCTTTTGTAGTGATAATGTGTATAAAAATTTAACCCATTAATCTAGTTTTCTTTCCTAGTACTCTTTGTTTCATTTCAAGGAATTGAATAGATACAATCCGGCATTATAAAAGAGTTGTTAATTTATTTAATGGTAGGCTTCTGTATACAAAGGTGATAAAGAGATCTGTGAATTTTCCAAAAAGCTGAACTCCAGTGACAATATTTCAATGTGTACTTTGCATTAACATTATTTCAATATAGCACTTGGATTAATCAAAAGGAAAGACAACCTTGTTCCTCCAGACCTTCTGCTCCTTCTGCTGGGAAAGCACAGCACAGCTTGTCACAGAAATTATGACATCAAGGTATTCCAGAGTAACTGAAATACTTTTGAAAATGAAGTGTTTGGATGTGATTTCTCTCTCTATTTATTCTCAGCAAGGACATTGCCAAAAAACTACCACAAATAAATAAATAAATAGTACAGTCTGAAATACTGAAATATTCATCTCCTTTCTATTTGCATACTGATGGTGAAGACACTGAGGGGAGGGGAGAAATATGGGAAGTGTCTAAGCACAGAGCATATATGCTGTATATGCCTTACAGAGTCTTTCAGGAATCTTCAAACTCTCCCAAAAGCAATAGTGTGCTCTATGCATCTTTTGACACACTGTACTGCACTGTGTATATTTATACCAACATATTTTCTGAACTAGTAGTGCAGGGTTTTAATTTTAACCAGTTGGGCTGTGCTTGGCAAAGTATGGGGAGCATTATTGCTCTTGCATAAATCTCAGACCCAAAAAGAACACAGAAAACAGATATCAACTCTATCCTAGTGAAATGATGGGTCAAATACCATGGGACCTCAGAAGACTGTAAGCAAGGACTGTGAGAATCCCTAGGAGAGGAAGCACAGAAAGTTTCTATTTCCAGCATTATAAAGTCCCATGGGTACAGTTGCTGCTGAACCACGTCAGCTTCTGCCCTTCTCTCAGTTTCCCCTGTGCAGTGGTAGAGATGAACCACAAGAAACAATGTCTCTATCATTTTTCATTTCTTTATAAGTAACAGTATCTTTTTTTCCCATTTCTTTATAATTAACAGGTATCTCACAAGATCCAAATCATAATTTACATTTTTCCTATTCAACTCAATTCTCCTAAATTTCACTTCAATATTTCTCAAATTTTACAAAAACGATTTCCTAAAGCAGAAAGACTGCAGTAAAATATTTAACTATGATATCAGTGCAAACAATATTATTTACATAAATGCATATAATAGATTTCTCACTTTTTTCAGTGTTAGAACAGGAACTGCATATACTCTAATGATAATTAGATAACTGAAGATACTCTAATGATAATTGCACATAGCTTAAATGTTGAATTTTTTTGTAACCATCAACATACGTAATTTCTGCCTCTGCTGCTTTTCTTTTAACAAATTTCTTCTTTCAAAAATATACTGAGGAGTATGGTTAGGACAAAATTATATTTACAAATTATTTATATGCCTAGAAACATTTGAAATTGGAACACTGGGTTGATGATATTTTATTTTGTAATTTATTTATAGCTTTTTGTTTTGAAAAAATAATAATAAAAAGAAACTGAAATTCTTTATGTATTCTTGGTTGGGAACAATGTTAACTATAATAGAAGCTAAAGTGATGAAGTTGATTTGTTTTGGAAATATAAGGTAACATTTTTGGGAGGTTGGCTTTTGTTTGTTCATTATATTAGAGAAGTTTTTGAATTTCTCAGTTCAAACCATGTAAAGAGGGCATTTTCATTTTAGCTCATGTGTCATGTACAACATGGACTATTTTAACACCAAAGATTTTAGTATATTATTTATGAAGTTACTGCAATGCTACAATGTTTTGATAAAATGCATTTAGATCACTGGGAACCTAATTAAAATAAACTGATATTTATCTAAAAAAAAAAAAAAAAAAGAAAGAGCTCATACAAATTATGTAACTCACATCCATAAGTAGTTTTATGTGAAAATTGAGAAGTACTAAAAGGCATGGTGAAGACATGGTTCTCTGGGACCTCCCAAGATTGTATCTGCTGCTCATTATTTTATCCAAGAAGGTCAGGAGTTTCATTGGTAACTAGCTACTAGCGTGACTAGCTACTAATTAGCTAATAGTCTAAACAATTAGACTATTGTTTTCTTTTTCTTCTCTCTCTTTTTTTTTTTAATTTTTATTTCAATTTTAGCATGAATTATCATATTCAGCTAAGAAAAACTTGTTTAATGGGCCTGCTTAACCTTGATACAAGCCAACAATCAACTATTATTTAACTGAATAAAACACAGTACAGAAAAAAGTAGGCCTAAAGTCATACATTTTAATTATTCTCAGACATTCTATGGCTAATTAAAATGTTATTATTGTAAAGTTTGTAGGATAGTTTTTCTATGTATTTCTATGGATATTATCTATATTGGATATTATATTGTATATTACTGGATATTAAATCTACATGTATATTGGATATCTATATGGATATTATTTATAATATTATCTATTAACACTATATACTGAAACAACAACAAGAGCAAAGAAAAACACAAAAACCACTCAAATCAATTCAAATCTGCCTGGCGGAGAGGGACCTGGGAGTGATGGTGGATAGTCGGCTGAATATGAGCCAGCAGTGTGCTCAGGTGGCCAAGAAGGCCAACAGCATCCTGGCTGTTGGAAGCACTGTGGCCAGCAGGGCTAGGGAAGTGATCGTCCCCCTGTACTCAGCTCTGGTGAGGCTGCACCTCGAGTACTGTGTTCAGTTTTGGGCCCCTCGCTACAGGAAGGACAGCGAGGTGCTTGAGCGGGTGCAGAGAAGGGCGACGAAGCTGGTGAGGGGTCTGGAGAACAAGTCCTACAAGGAGCGGCTGAGGGAGCTGGGCTTGTTCAGCCTGGAGAAAAGGAGGCTCAGGGGCAACCTTATTGCTCTTTATAAGTACCTTAAAGGAGGCTGTAGTGAGGTGGGGGTTGGTCTATTCTCCCATGTGCCTGGTGACAGGATGAGGGGGAATGGGCTAAAGTTGCGCCAGGGGAGTTTTAGTTTGGAAACTTCTTTACTGAGAGGGTTGTGAGGCATTGGAATGGGCTGCCCAGGGAAGTGGTGGAGTCACCATCCCTGAAGGTCTTCAAAAGACATTTAGATGTTGAACTTAGCGATATGGTTTAGTGGAGGACTTGTTAGAGGTTGGAGGTTGGACTCGATGATATTGAGGTCTCTTCCAACCTAGACAATTCTGTGATTCTGTAATTGTATCTCAATGATTATTTTGTGTCACGTCATGTTTCTCTGTCCTTGCATTATGTTCTATGTAGCCTATTAACTCCTTCAGGGCATGTAGGATAAGGTAATGGCCAAGCACAATGCTTTCATAGTAGCACACAGTTTTTGGTGTATGATTTCCATCTGAATTTTCAGTTTGACACTGCTGTAGCTAAAATACTGATACATCAAGAGGAGGGATTATCAGGTTTTTATTACTTGATTGCAGTTGTTTTCTCTGGAATTGGTAAGTTAAAATCACTGAGTTACTCATCTTTTGCAAATAACTGATCCATTTACACTGTGAACTGGGAATAATAACACCATAAAGATCACAGTGGTCAGCACCATTTATTTAAATATTTAGCATTTATTTAGACATATTTATTTATTCAGACAAATTTAGACATATTTTGGCAATATTTTATTTTATTTTATATTTTATATTTTATTTTTTCCAGAGGACTTCTAAAATGTACTGCTTCTTCCTTCTTTTTAATAGTTATATTTAGGAATAGTTACTGTGACCTGTCTCCTTGTCAGCTACTCATTATTGAATGATATATAATTTTCCCTTGGGGATCTGAAAGACACAAAACAATTTTGAGTTTCTAATCCATTTTAAACACAATCACAACCTTTATCCTATAAAATCACCTCATTACTCATCCTACCAAAAGGAGACCTATATATTGTGAACTGTAGTGATGGCCACTGGAGAGATGCTCCATTGCTAGACTCTGTGAGGTGTCATCATGAATTGGCCTCAGGAAAAAAAAAAAAAAAGCATCTTATTTCCAGGGTTACAAGGATACTAGAAAGTAATGAGATACTTAGAAATGAGTTTCAAAAGGGGAAAAAAATGCAAAATCCCTTACTAGAAAGGAAAAATGCTTTTACGTTCTTCTGAGGCAGGCAAGTTTCTTGTCTGCACTGCTGCTGGTGTGAAGAATGTAAAACTATGTAATATAAGAAAGGCAAAGGACAGCACAAGTTGAATTCAAAATCCAACCTTTACAGACAGTTTTTCTTATCCATTTGTTCAAAGCATTTTGGTTCTTTTGTACATTTTTATTACATCTGGATGAATGGCTTGATATGATGTTTGAAATAACCCTGCTTTTTATTTTACTTTGACTTCTTTACTTTCTTCATCTTATGTAGTCTGATGACCTGAATATTCTTCTGGTAACACATGCATAACAAATATACAAGTACAGATGAAGTTGCAGAAATCTTAGCCTTGGCTGAGTACAGATGATCCCACAATACCAAATTGATTTAAAAGTCCTAAAATAAATAATTACTGCATGATATTCCAGTGTCAGATTCTTCATCACCAATGAATGTCTGTGAATTCCATGTTGATCAGGGTGTTTCAAGAGTATTCGGTGGAAACTAAGAAGAGAGAATAAATATAAAAGATTCTCCATTCTCATTTCTTCATGTTTGCTGATGTTAATAACTCTTCCCTTATAATTCAAACAAAGCTTTAAGGTTATTTTGGCCTTATAAAAAATCATCCACATTATCTTCAGTTTAGTAATTATAATTTCAACAAGAATTAAAAAATCATATTACATACTCTTAAATAATTTTCCTTAGAAGTATTTATGCACTTCCAGGTATATATTCAGTTCTTATAAATATTAAATTTCTGAGATGCTGTTTTAGAGTGCTTTTATAGTAATTATGGTCTCTTCTTCATAAGAGCATCTGTTTCTACTTATGAAAATTCATAGGCTATCCTTATAGAGCATGAAAAACAGATTTTGGAGTGGCTCAGCAGACTTTGCCATCATAGTTTTAAACACTATAAATGAATAGTACATGTACTATGAAAAAAACAAAACAAAACAAAACAAAAAAAACTATAATTTAAAATTAAAATGTATAATTTGAAATTAAAATGATGAGTGAATTTATTGCTAAAAATTCTACATTCTTGGGTAAGATCTCTAGCTTGGGTGAGATCTCTAGGATAAAACTGAGGCTTACAATTACTTATTCAATATATTGCTTTAACTTAAAATATGTTGATGAAATTAATAAACCAAATTATAATTAATAATTTGTGTTAGCAAATACAGATATAAGTTTATATTTGCATCCAAACATGACTACATCAAGAAAATTTGGTCAATCCTGGGTATTTCACGAGATCATCTGAATCTGAATCCATCCTTTACTCCAAATGAAAGCTAATTTCATCTTAAGAAAAAAAGATCACCTACTTTCACAGCACTTGAAATAAAATTGAAAACAGAATAAATATTTACACGGGAGAAATAATTTAAGTAAGTTAGGACCTATCAGAAAGTTTAAATGCAAAGAAATATGGCAGATGTAATTTCTGAATCAACTTGTTCTTTCCTCAAATTATGGTTAAATATTTTGGAGAAGTAAAGTATTTACAAAATACATCCACTTACAAAAATGATTTTCACTATTTTGCTGTGTGGAAATCAAATTATTATTCCTAATTCTTCTTTGTTTGAGACTGTTTAAATCAAAGCAAAAAGTCTGTTAAATAAAAGGGCTATGTAAATAAAAGGGTGAACTGTATGACTATCATGACTATCTTAAAAATCAAATTTCTTAATTCCTCCAGTAGGTTGCATCTTTCAATATAAAATACTTTAGAACATTTACCCAATGCACAATTCAGTGATGAAAATAAAACATCTTCACCAGTAGGTTCAAAAATATACAGGTTTAACAAATAAATAATAATAATAAATGTGTGAAATAAAACAACTTTGAAATTGTAATACAGACAGCATCAAAACAGTCAGCAAATTACTATAGTCCATGGCCTCCATATAATTTCTGAAAAAACAAGTAAAACAAGACTTTCTTCTTTGGAAAATACTTTTAACATTTTTTTTTAACAAATATTTTTATCAAGTCTGTTCTTAACAAAGTTTCTGCCCAAAGCAAAGGTTTTTGGCTAAGTTGAACACCTGAAAATATGCACCTGTTTGCAAAAAATGGAAGCTCTCTGAGCTTCCATTCCAGTATTGCAGGAAACCTTAGTGTGGTATATTTTATGGATTTTAGGTGAAACTGTACTACATAGCATCACATCACCAGGCTCTTGTCCGTGGAACTACATTAAAAAGCTAGATCATGAAAAATTAGAATTCCCCATCCTGCAAGAAAGTTTGCTTAGCCAGTTTTTTCCTACCACAGGAAAAATACAAGCACACTTTTCTTATCACATGCTGTACACATGATTCATATCAAAATTCAATCATGCTCAATTAACACTCAAAATTTTCCAATAATTATGCTGAAGGAAGCACCAGCACACAAAAAGTGATATGGGAATCAGGGACTAAGCTGTGCATAAATTCACTAATAAGAGAAAAGGTCACAGGCTGATATTACTGAAATTTGATTAGATTTCAGATCCGTGTGCTAAAAATCAATGTTTTTTTGGCTTTGGCATTTGTGCTCTGGAGTCAGCCAATCTCTGGGGCCCCTGTGTCTAATCAGAGGCTGTACCAGTGTTATGTCCTCTCCTGGGCGCAAAGACAGCAAGAAATTAGAAACGATTTACAGGTCAGAGCAGACAGGCTTTGCCATTCCTACAGCTGAGGGGTTTGGGAAGCTGAAAGGCAAAAGCTGCAGCTGCTGCTGTGAAGTGAAGCAACTCTCATGTTGGTCAATGCCCATGGGAAAGGTAAAGCTGGAACTGGGGATTTTAAAGCTCTTTGATAGCTTGCAGGAGCAATCTAGTCAAACCAGGATGTGCCCACAAGGGGCTCTACACATAGAAATTGCTGCAGAATGGTTGCAAACATGGGACCTGCAACCTGAATTTAATCTCATAACTAAAAAACACAAAAGGTCTCTAAAGCAGGCTTTAGATATATAGTATTCCTATAATGTGAAAACTGACAGATAACAGGAAACAATGAAAGTTTCCAAACTCTCTACTGAGCCATATGTTGTTCTGGGCATGACTGGAAGTCTGTCAGTTCCTGCTTCACCACTTTTGTTTGCCTCGGCATGTTCAACCAAACAATTAAACAGATTATCAGATGTACATCATTGAAGTAACAGCTTTTCATGGAAGAATAGACCAAATGATCTGATAAAAACAAAACAAAACAAACAAACAAACAAAACAAAACAAAACAAAACATATAAAAATGAAAAAAAAAATATCAAATTTCCAAACTTCTGATTTGCACAATCAAAAGAATGTGTTATATCAACACAAAACTGATGAGGTAGAAAGGAAGATTAATCCTATAAAGCTCAGAAAAACAAACAAACGAACAAAAAATATCAATTAGAAAACAAAAGTGAAGGAAAAAACTTTTACTCATAGACAATCTGTTTCACCAAGATCTCCATTTGTTGGTGAGTGATCTCTGACTAATCTGGATGTGACTAACCCAAAGGTAAGCAAAGAGGTCTGGAGGTGAAACATGAACTCCAGTTACCAGTTTGGGAGATGGAAAGAGTAGCTATCAAGGACACTATATTATACACAAAATAATAGTTATTATTGCATGCATGCATATATATATATCCTTATATATATATATATAAGGAAAACTACAAAAGGCACTATGGAAAAGCAGTCTTATTTTGTGGTTAGAGTTTGAATATGAAGCGGGTTTTGGTCAGACATTCTTTTGCTCCCTGGAGCTGGCTTTCCTGAAGAGAGAAGTGTTTTCTGTACGGACATTTTAGAAATGGACCAAACTGCTGAATTAGCTGACAGCCCTGAGAATCGATGGTACAACTAACCCAAGAATAGTGGCAAGAAGTAGCTGTGGTGTTTATCCAACTAGACCATGCCAGATAAAGACAAGTCTTTTTTTTTGGCAGCCACTACCTTTGTATTTATTGGGTTTATGAAGGATATGATAGGTGAGAGTATATTTTTGGTAGAGTTTTTCTGAGACTCAGTGAACTGAACTGCTAGCAGTTTGTACTCTGGATTTGGCTATATAAAGATGACAGAAAATAAAATAAAATAAAATAAAATAAAATAAAATAAAATAAAATAAAATAAAATAAAATAAAATAAAATAAAATAAAATAAAATAATAAAAAAGTTACAACCATTTGACAAACAACACTGACTCATAAAGGAAAATCTTTTTTTTTTTTTTTTTTTTTTTTTTTCCTCCCCAAAGGCACTGTTTTGCTCCCTTCTTTATCTACTGGATTACATCAGGCACTTAATTTTCTCTCTTATCATTAAGGCAACATTGCATCACTGGCCTCAGTATGTTTCTAGAATAACTCGATACGAAAGATTCAAACTACTTGGAGACGTGCTTCAGATAACTATGCATATTGTAATAGCTGAATCATACAGGGGATGCTCTTACTTTAGGTATTCTCTGACATTTTGAAGACTGAGGTGTTACTTTAGCTCTCTAATCCAAACATTAAGCTAGTGGTGCCATCTGAGCCTTATGACTTTACAAAACACTCCCAAAACTTGAATTTGAAATCTTAAAAAGTACCTGAAACCTCTTCTATCTAAGTTATAGAAATAAGATAACCTTTTATATACTGCTGTGTAGGGAGAAATATTTGATTTGACTGAGTTGACTTCCATTTTGAAGTGCTGCACTAGACTTTCCTTCTTTAAACATAGAAATAAAAATCCCTATTCAAGCTGTGACCTCACATTCCTTCTTGCTTCCTAGGGAATGAGGAACTCTCAAAGTCTCAGAATTCCAGCCTCCTGCTCTGTGTTTGGGGAGTGCCTTCTTCTTCTTGGTGAAAATAATTGTTTCTGAGGAATACACTGAAGGCATATACATGTGCAGAGGATAGCCATACAGAATGGATGCGCAGTCCTGGAAATGCAGACCCACACTGCCCCCTCAGAACCTGAGATGTGGAGGAATTTCAGGGTTAGTGCAAACCTTTCCCTGTTGTGTTGAAGTGAGAAAGTCTGGATCTACTACTAGTATGCTAGTTCCAAGATTTTTCAGTTCAGCACTACCATCAATGGCAGGTTTCGCTAAGAGCAGCTGCTCTTACCAGACCAACTAGATAAAGAATGTAAGCAATGCTTCAATATGAGTTATACGTCTTACCTTGGGAACATAAACTGGATAAGCAAAAAAAGAAAAAAGAAAAAAAGAAAGAGAAATAGAGGGAAAAATGTTTTATTTGCAGTAAAGATCAAGAAATTAAGAACATATGGAAAAATAAAATAATTTAAAACCTCAAGTGAAATAGTGAAATAACATTAAGAAGCTCAATTTATTCTTTCAGCTTCTTCTATAAAGGTTTTAAAGCCTCACTCTTCTTTAGTCCTCCATACTGTACAAAATTTAATTTCCTTCAATTGATGCATAACTGAGTATTAATGTAAGCAACTATTTTTAATGTTTTTCAAAGATGGACTTCTTAGGTTTACCTTTTTTTTCAGTGGAGTACTTCATTGCATTATTTTTCTCTCTCTATTTTTTTTAATCAGACATTTATCTGATGAGGGATAAGCTACTGCACATATAGAGCTGGTATAATTTTAGGTGGCTAAGAGATTTTTGTCTTCTGGTGACATATATAATAGAGAAAAAATCAGATGTTTTTCCTGCAGTTGCCAACTCTGATTATATGGAGAGTCCAAAGATGCTAAAGATGTCTATTGAAGGACCAAAATATCAAATAGGCAGTCAAAGTAGACAAACTTCCCTGTCTTTACCTAGTCTTAGGGCAGCTTACACCGAGACTTCTGTAGCTTTAAGTATCAGCTGAAACCACCATAGCAAAGCTCCAAAGGAAAATACTTGGTAGATGAAGTTGTTTCAAGTTGTTTTGATGTTTTCTGCTCTTGTGTTTGTCTGCCCAGGTACCCACAGAAAATCCCTATAGGATTCCTTGATGATACTTCTAGATTTATTCTCCATGTCATTGCAGAAGACAGTGTTTTTACTGCAGGTTCCTAAGATGATGTCAATTTAAATGTACTTTATTTCAAAGTAAACTTCACAGGGCTGATTAAAGCTTATTTTGTAGCTCTCTTTGGACTCTAAAATTTGCAATCAAGGTGAACATGAGAAATTGAACACAGGTAGCTTTCTTCTTTTCAAATACTCTTAACATCAAAGCTATTAGCAAACACTCACTATAATAATTCCAGCATATTTGCTTCCTGATAGCTTTCACACATTTCTAAGATTCACCAATGTTTCCTTTATCAAGCACTGGATGTTTTTAAACGTTCACTTACTGCTTAAACCATAGAGGTGTAAAAAATAGCAAAGAACATATAAATACTACTTTAAGCACTATTTAACTTCAAGATAATCCCACCACCACCACCACCACCACCCAATAAAAAAAATAAATAAAAATCTGTGCTTTTCCACATGGGTCTGTTCTTACCCACGTGTCCTTCAGTGATCTTCAGTGATATATGCCATTCACTTACTGATGTTATACCATCCTTGGATGGATTGCACAAGAGACTGGCACAGGGTAAATAAGGATTAACTGTAACCATTTTCTGCACAGAACAAGCTGTTTATGTACCAGATGGCCAGATGGGGATTCTACCCAGAAAATACTACCTGAAATCAGGTAGCATTCAAATACTGAGTCTTAAGTACAATTGTAAGGGTTGCTGGAAACCTTATATCTCCATCTGTGAAAATGAAAAGTGATGTAAGGTATGTGCATAAAATTATTCTTTAAACAAAAGTAGAATTTATTTTAGAATGAAAAAAAAAAAAAAAAAAAAGTTTTATGTTATTCATCCCTTATGTTCCCAATAAACATAATGGTGTTAAGCCAAGGAAAAATGTGATCTGTTATTTTTAACGTGCATTATCTACTTAGTGTGAATTTGGGGATATTTTCATATTTCCTTTCTAAGTATGCAATGTAAGGCAAAATCTTAGAAGAATACCATGAAGTATTCTGCATAATTTGGCATCATGCTAAAGTAACATCTGTGGCAATTATGGGGTATGGTAATCAAAACAAATAGAATGAAAGTTTTACAGCTATGGTTTTGTTATATAGCTGTCATGTACTTGCCCATATACAGAAATCAGTTGTAATGAATAACAAATACCTCAGAGCAATCTTCATGTTAAAACAGAATAGAGGCTATTACAAAGGCAAGGAATAAAAAGGCAAGGAAGAAAAATAGATGCATAACCCCTAAGGTAGTTTATAAAGCCTGTCTTTAAAGTACACTCATGCTTTGTATCTATTGAACTTGTACTTTGCCTATATTGACTCTGCATCTGTCCTTTTTCTCCTCTTTTTTCCCGCTTTGAGGCTCCCCAGGACTCTGCACTGGTGCTGTGGAATCATAATATGGAGCAGTGG
Organism: Netta rufina; assembly: GCF_964035555.1. Classification (NCBI taxonomy): domain Eukaryota; kingdom Metazoa; phylum Chordata; class Aves; order Anseriformes; family Anatidae; genus Netta; species Netta rufina. The sequence continues at coordinate 115,318,056 of NC_140124.1, forward strand.
CAGCTGGTGATGACACTTCAGTTTAATCTCAGCATAAATACAGAGCTCTTAAGGAAGAATACCTTGTTATTTACAATCCAGCACTTTTCATGCACTAAGGGTAACAGCAGCAAACTCTTTGATCTTCTAACCACAGTATCTGCTTGAGAACAGAGCTGGTCTCTGCTGAAAGCAGACAGCTATGCAAACAATACCTTTGATATTGTTAAATAGATGTTGGTGGCTTTTTGTTTGTTTGGTTGGTTTGTTTGTTTACTTCAGTGGCCTCTCATCTTTCACTTCAGGAAGTTTAACCTGGTCTACTTTACAAGGCAGAAGAATTCCACAACTTGCAATCATGACCCCACATAAGCCCCCATAATTTAGTTCAGTCTAGCTATGGGAGATAGTGTTACTTTCCATTAACTTAGTTATATTTATGCTCAACAAAAATAAATATTGTTTCTCACTGGACAGAATTGCCCACAAACCTGACATTGGACTGTCAGTTAGAACAATTACAATTACAACAACTGGGACTGGAGCAACCTGCCTACATTATATCCTTAAATCTCATCTGTTACTTCTGTCTACTTGGTATGATAGCTCAACATATTGCATATAAACTGTAACTTCACCCACTCTGCAGCTGATCCTTGCTAGTTGTAATTCAGCTTTCCTCAGTCAATAATAATATTTCTCTGCTGGCCCAAAGCAGAATTTCTGGCCCAAAGACACATTAATTCAAACTGTGGAGAAGATAAATGTATTATTCCAGAGAAAACCCATGGTGAAGCCTCAGATCTGGAATTTATTTCAAAATAAAATGCAGAGCACTTTAAGACAGCAGAAATGCTTAATCATTTTCTCCATATTTCCTTCCATATTAACACAAAACAAAACAAACAAAAAAAAAATAAAAAGAAAGAAAGAATAATACACCCTTCTGTTAGTTGTTTTTCCACACAAAGGCTTCCAGTATACTAGGATGCTAAGAACTGAGATGTTGATTGGTAATGGAATATGCACTTAATTCCATCTGGCCTAAGTGTGGTAGACCTTGGCTTGAATCAGATAAAAGCACTACAGTGAAGGATCCTTTTCTTGAGACTTAAATCACATTATTCATACCTTTTAAATATCTTCATATTTTTTTTTTATATGAACTTCGATCACACATTCCACAGACTTATAACATAGATCAAATATCCTGCTGGAAACATTCAGTACAATAAATCTCACCCATAAAAAAATAAATAGTCATTACATAGGAGAACAACATGTTTCCATAATTTCCATGTTTTGAATAGTTTCATTAATACCCTACAGATACTTTTATTTTCCTAAAATATCCTAAAATAGATATTCTTAAAGGCAGTTGAAGCAAAAATCTGACTGAAGATATTGATTTAGAAGAAACTAACAATAGAATAAGAGAAAATATAGAACTATTTTTATTCACATCTCTTGTGTTTAAATTGTTTCCCAATGGAAAAAATGTTTCCCAATATTTTCATCATACATACATAATCTGATCATTAATTTCTTATATTATTTACATCAGATATATATGTATTGACAAATAACATTATTATTATTATTATTATTATTATTATTATTATTATTATATCAATTGCTTCCAGAAATGAAATGCCAATAACAACTTTTAAAAAGAAAACCTCAAACATATTTCACTGATTGTTTGATGTTACAGACAATGACTGGATGTTAAAGGTCCACAATGAATATCCTATTATATAAGAAAATAATACCTGTAGATGTGTCTAAAAGAAAACAGATCACAGTCTACAACAGTTTTAAGATTTGCACAAGAAATAATGTCTTGGATAGCTGGCTGGGGCTCCTTAGTAGCCAATACCCAGTGGTCTGAGGAAAGAGAAATGCAGTTTCAGTTCACTGGTCTTTCCAAGACAAAGCAAGAATTTGATATGTTGTTGTAGTCTGATATACTATGCACAGTATCCCCTCACAGTAAGGTAAGTCTAGCTCTCTTTCCTTTCTTCTCCAGACTAATTGTAACTAAATACTGATTCATTCAAGAATTGACTCAGGGAGGACAAAAAAAGAGCTATCTAAATGTTTTTATCATCTTGTTCTTGATTACTTTTTTCTGTTCTTCCTTTCCCCTTCTCCTTTTCCCCGCAACATCTGGGAAATCTGGGATCTGACATCTCCTTGAAGCTGGAATGTTTCTAGTGAAAGTGGTCACCTGGGAGAAGGAAGGCATAATTTGTAGATTTAGTGGAACTCTACTGAATAATTGCTGCACTAATCAGTAAATGAAAAATGATGTGTTTTGATGAAAAATTATTTGACTAGATTTTTGCAATCTGGCAATTAAGATATATATATATATGTAAAATTATCTGTACATTTCTCATGCTAAATACATGCAGTGTATTAAACATCAGAATCCAAAAAAGTATTCGTTTGTGGCTTCAAAGGAGCTAACGTTCTAATATATATATATATATATTTCTTTTTTTTTCTCAGCAGAACTTGTATCTATTATTAAAACAATCTTTTACACTCAAAGAGAACAGCTCCTTTGAGGATATCATTCCTCATATAAGCAAACAGTTCAAAGACTGTTTCTAGCCACTTACTAGCTAAGACAGAAAATAGCTTCCATTACAAAACTGCATAAGGGCACTTCTCACCCTGGGTCATTAAGATTCACAAACAGCTTGCTTGCACAAACTTAGTATAATGCATGCAGTGGGTTTGAAACAACTGTCAGAATTGAAAAAAAAAAAAAAAAGACATGGAAGGGCAAAGCACTGAGAGATGGCACCAGCTCCAGATGCCTCCTCCAGGAGCTCCTTCATGCAGTGAGCTGTTCCAGAGCTATTCCAGGTAACAGGGCAGAATAGCCCATAACTGTCTTCTGTACTGCACTAAAACAGGCTGATTTTGTTAGTGTTGTTTATGTTTTGTTTTATTTTTCCATTTTATTTTTTTAATTTACTTAAAGAACACCTTTCAAGGGAAGAGTCAAAATTAGTTATCTGTGGGGAAAATGTCTTCATAATTTTTCAATTTCTGGTGGGACCATCTTAAACTAGCAGAATTTGTTTTGTTTTGTTTTGATATTTTCTGTAGTAAAACCCATTTATTTATTTATTGACAGAAGTCTGGCTTTTTTTCTTGTCAAAATAGATCAACAAATTCTTATACACTGAAGCATTTCATAGCACTGTGTACTAAGCCCTTTTACTTTTTTTTTTTTTTTTTTTTTCTTTTTGTACCCAAATAAGTCCTTAAAGTGCATCCTTTTCTAAGTTTTCATGTGCCTCAGTCTATTCTTTCTAGTTCATAAATGCACCATGGCATAGACCTGTGTGTGAAGAAATATGGAACATGAACAAATTAGGAAAGTAATGATCATTACTGAATTTCTTCAAAGAATAATATATATATATATATATATATATATATATATATATATATATATATATATATATATTTCCCATTTTTATTTATTTTCATCTGTTTCCTGACAGATTTTCATGGCTATTTTCCCATGGCAGAAATGGAATTATGTACTGATTGCTATCAAGAGACATATAGTCCTTCAGTTTTTTTGTTTGTTTTGTTTGTTTGTTTGTTTTTCCCTTCTCTTTAGTAACTGGTGTACAGAGTGACTATAACATTTGGACAATCATGCCTTTACTATCATTGAACTTCAAAGAAATCAATACATATTTCTGAAATATCAACTAGAACATTTCATCAAAAAGATCAGAAATGTGCAAAAGAGATTTGATGCCTTCCCAGGAAGAAGGAACCTGAAAGCTTCCAGCTTATTCTTTCTCCCTACTGTTAACATTTTACACAACATTGAGCAATGAAAGGAAAATAATAAATCTTTTGGCAATTTTGCATGCCTGTTTTATAAGCTCTCCAGTATTTTATATTATTCCAGTATTAGAGCTGAATCTCTAATAATACATATATGCCCTAATGAATCAGCTAAGCTCTTAGGAGCTGGCTTTTATGGAAGCTGGATTCTCTAAATCTCTGACATATACCATACATATAATAAAAATAAACCATAAAAAGCTTCTGTTTAATGATACTAATGGTAGCAACCCTGAAAGGGGCACAGATGAAATGGAGTTGTAGTCTCCACTCAATAATCATCAGAAGCAACTAGCTGTGGAAGGGAGTGCATCAGTAGCAATTAAGGAAAGCAGCAGGCAGTGCTTCCACCTTGCATTAGTTGTGCTTACCTGAAGCATAATGCCTCCAAGAGCGCCTGTAGGAAAGCTGCAAACCCACACCATGCAGCAGTAGCTTAAAGGCTCAGGGTAGCCCTTACTGATTTCTGGATGCACAAATGTGAAAAAGGAGTAAAAAAATAAAACAAAATAAAATAAAGCTCCAAACTTTTCTTTTGATGTTGACTTGCTTAAAAATGAATGGTTTTAAAACCCCCTAGGGAGAGGAAGGCTTCAAAGTCAGACAAGATACTTTATAAAAAAAAAAAAAAAGAAAAGGAGGATGAACAAAAGCACATCTTCTTTGGCTAGATCTCTCTATATGTGCTGAAAATGCTACAGAACTGTTAAATGACAAAGTTTTGTCACCCCAAGTCTTACATGATAAGAAATAAACTACTGGAGATGACAATCTCTAGGGGAAAGAAAGGAAAAAAAAAAAAGAGAGAGAGAGAGAGGGCAAGGATAAAGGAAGATTTTTCTGTGAAGCAAAGACTACACAGATTTTTCACAACTGAAGATATAAAGGGACTTAAAGCAAACAGGTGGAATCTTAATGGAAAAAGAGATGGCAAACGCTCATATGATGAATAGGAGCTTACAGTAAGGATAGAGTAACTCCCCTAGAAAGAGTATTTTGTTTTTAAATAAATCAATGGTAGCTAATCCTTGTTTTTTGGTTCAGCTGGGCAAAAAAGATATTCTGTCTTTCTTGCATATTATTAAAGATTTATCAATCTGTTGTCAAATTAAAAGTAACAATCGCTGATTTTATCCTTTTTTTTTTTTTTTTTTTTTTTTGGAAAGTCTAGCCTATGTGAGCTATTCAACTGATGTTGAAGTTACCATACCCTAACTCTCATGAACTTTCATGAATAATTATACTATACTTAGAAGTTTAGGTTGGATTCTTTATAACCTGAAACCAAAGTCTCAGCTCAAAACTTCCTTAAAATCTTTCCAAAAATTGACACAATCCTGTTTGAAATTGCACCCTACCATTTAAAAATTCTAAAAGATCTTTTATGCCAATTATTGTTTTCACAATTGGAAATGCAATTTACAAACAAAAATGCAAAAGACTGCATACTGAATACCACAGGTTTAACTTATATAAAGTTGAACCAAGCATAGTTATTGCACAGATATTTCTACAGTTCAGTGAACTACTCCATGAACTGCAGTCTTCCATTAAGCCAAACACTTTTTCCATGTCTACCACTCACAGCATGAAGCTCTTGTCTATACTACCTTATAATACAGAAATAAAGCACCTCTCAAGAATGCCCACATTCTGGTTTCTGTAGTTAACACAGAAGAAATCCACATAATTATGGCTCTTGTTTCTTTCTTTTTTTTTTTTTTTTTTTTTCTGTGCGCAGATAGCTAAAACATCTAAGTGAAGTTATATACACACACTAAGGACCAACAAATTGATTTGGAAGAAAATATAAAACCATTGCTGATATAATTTGCATATGACACAAAAGACTGGTGGTGTGATAAATGAGGAGTGCAAAATGATTGAGATTTCTTCATAAACAAGCTATCCAAAGTAACAAAATGCAAACTAGTACAGACAAGAATGAGAAGTGCCAGTTCCAAATCCAGAAAAACAGCTCAAGGAGGGGCTCCCAAACTGGAAAGCAAAATTTCTAAATATTAGTCATGATTTGAGAAGAAATGAATGTACCAACCTAATGACAAATTGTGGTGGAGAATTGTAAAATAATACATTGTAGGACAAATTCAAATCCCAAAAAGCAGTAAGATCATGAAGAGGGTTCAGCCGCCACTGAAATGCAGAATACATTCTAGTGCCAATAGTTAAACAGGATGCTGGAAATAAATAAATAAATAAATAAATCAGGAAAATAGAAAGGACAAGCTCAAATTATCTGAGTCTTGGGAAAAACAAACAAACAAACAAAAAAAAACTTTAAATGGAGAGACATTGAGACATTCTTGGGTACAGTGCATTGAAAAAGACGCAGAAAGCACTAAAGAAACCCTAGACATCCTCTAGTCATGGTCATAAAAAGCCAGAAAAGCCAGGCAGATTTTTTGGATCAGTGTAACTATGGATGTTCTGGGAAAACTTTATTTGCTGTACATTGCCCTCAAGTGTTTTGCTAGTGACCATCCTGGCATAAGTCCCAGTATCCTCCTCCAAAGCCATTTTAGATACTGTAGATCTAACCATGATGTTCTAGAACAAGAATACTTTAATTATCTCTTTCAGGACCAGAATGAAGGACCATAATGAAATAACTGAAATATTTCCAAAATTATAGAGCCACAGCATTTTGCACCCAGATACTGATTCAGGCAATCTGGTCACAAATTTTCTTATACAATCTCCCATTAAAAGAAAAAAGATAATAAAAGAAAAAGAAACCAACAAAACTAAACTAAACAAAACAAAAACTTTGATACCCATTCTTTGGTGAGGCCACCCTGATAAGTGATTACCTCAGACTTAATGTGACATGACATTTTTGATTGACCCTTGGCCACCTCTGTACACTCTGACTGAGTTCTGTGGAAAATGGAGTGTGGAGAATGTATTATTTGCAGATGTATGTGTGCTATATTTGTGTGCATGTTTGGCAGTCAAAGTCTTTTTGGCAAACCTTGGGAAAAGACGGTTTTAAAATCTTACCACAACATTGGCACATAACTTTTTTTCTTTTACAGTTTCTTTTCAGGGATACCATTTTTTGGTAACTCATTATCTCTTACTAAAAGTCTTTGAAGAAAATAATGAAATATGTGTGCAGAGTTGTTTTAGGTTCAGAAGGTCCTTAAATAGCTGTGACTTCTGATCATTCTAATTTCCAGTTTTTCACAAATCAAAAGGACCCAGCAAGAGAGCACCTTCCCAGAGCTATTCCCACATTATGAATTCAGATGGCAAAACCCTCTAAACTGAAGTGTGTTTTTCTCAATTTAAAAATAATTTTTGAGGAGCACTCCATTTCCTGGAGACAAGAGAATGTTTACCTCTTGGTAGCATTTCATCAAGTAAACAACCAGAGACTGCTTCCATTTTCTTCACTCACCCAGACTTAGACACACTTGATTTTTATTATTCATACTGCGCTATTTGCAAACCCAAAGACTAAGTAGAATTCTCTGTATGCTGCATCCAGACAACTTTAAACATCTTTTACCAGCCATTCAATGTCTTCCTTGCACTTTATAATTACTTCTGTTGCCTCCAAATCTCTCTACACAAAGAAAATAATGATTTATGAAATCTATCTTCATAAAAGGAGTATCTAGTGTTCAATTAGTATTAAAATACCAATGAAATTTGGCATATATGAACTTAGATGGAAGGACAAACACTAATAAAGGACTGAAATATATGACAAACTGTTATGGGGGGGTGAGGGGAGGAGGAGGAGCAATATTCTTTATGCTTATTTAGGTGGTGATGTGATACAGTGGCTATCCCTACTTGACATGAACAGGCTTTCACTGAAGAACACCATTCTGGAAGATAAAGGTATCAGCAGTAGTGGAAGTTTAAGATCTTTCACCCATTTGACATTGAAAATGTATTTTCTACATTATTTCTAAATAGTGTCAAATCGTCTGTGCAGTCATCACTTCTTCCATCAATAAAATATATTTAGAAAGATGCTTAAATAGCTTTCAGAAGCTAATCACAATCTATTTTTAATCTTCAGAACAGTCACGAATATTAAACTATGCAGGATATGTCTCCAACTTATCTTGGTTCTCAGGGTAACACACTGAAAACACACTGAGACATTCATACAATTTATTACTTTTCATTATTTTTTATCAATGGAAAAGCTAAGTAGCAGCAGCTCATGTTGGAATACCACGAAAAAATAAATTCTTCTTGGGTTTCAAATATCATCACAGGCTCTCGCTATAAAAATCTCTTTCTGATACTGAAGTTAGATTAGCCACTTCTATTTTAGCAGTTAATATCACTGTACTTCATGATGCCAACACACTTAAATTTAAATATATGGACCCTCTTTGTAATCTCACTCTGGAGTCAGTGAAAAGCTTACAATGCATTGCTCCAAAACAGCCAAGATGGTTTTGGGGATACTGTAACAAATGAACAAATGTAGTCATCATAACTCTTACATATATTTTTTTTTCATAGTTAAAATAGCATTCATTCATCCATATTAATTTTTTGTTTTATTTTTCTCTTGTAAACATTGTTTAACTGAGCTCAAAAGTAACAGATTAACTGAAGTTAAAAATCACCTCCGTAGCTGTAATTCTAAGGAAGTATGATGATAATATTTTAATAATGTTTAATTTTCCAAACAGGGAAGGATTAACATTAGGTATATATATAGTCAAAATATGTAAGATCTGTGTGATAACACTTAAACCCATGCTGGGCACTAAAGCACAGCAGCTGGAACTTCTGATTTCAGCCTCTTTCAAATGCTTCAAAATTCTTGGAAACAAACAAACAAACAAACAAATCAACAAAACCCACTTTCCTGGTTTTGTTTCTCTCAATCTCTCTCTTTTTTTTTTTTTTTTTCTTTTTGTTTGTTTGTTTAATTTCAGCCTGCATTAAAGTGTTTAACACCAAAATTATGGTTAATGCTGGCTACGCACTATATTACTTTTATCTTTTCTCAGAACTAGCACACAAACTAAGATTACCATTATACAGTAATTTTATTTGAGAAGTTTAGCCAATATACCTTTTCAATTTGTGGGAAGAGAACTCAACCTTTTGAGAGAATGATCCCAGAAAAGCCATTAGTTCATTTATTCTACATGTCTTTTAAACTGTAGTCCCTGGCTTTATCTGTAGCTGGATCTGCCTTTCCCTGAAAAAGGGGCCCTGAAGAAGGGATAAGCACATTGATCTATAGCTTCACTGGAAACTCTTAAGCAAGTGAAAATCTCGTACTATTTCTTTATTTCAACAGTAAATCCAACTTGAAGGTATATTTCAGAAGGGAGATTATTTGAAGCAACTACTTCTACAAAACAAATGCTCCCCAGTGAAAATGCCAATTTTTGAGCATAACAAAGAATCAACTTTAACATGAGTCTCTTTACTATACCACACCATAATATGATAATAAGGATGCAACAAATTATTTATTGGAAGTTTCCTGTGGTTTAATAGTTTGATTTAAGGAAAGGATTTTGAAACATTAATGGGGAGATCTCCTTCACAGACTTGTCAGCAGCACTGCCTGCAGAACACAGGAGTAGTAGAATTCATGCTGAAATTGGAATAATCCTGCACAACTCAAACCAGGAGACAGACCTCATGCAGCATTTCCTATGCAGCAGTTTGTGGGATGTCTGCTGCTAGACCAAAATTGTACTTACAAAATGAAGGCATATTGGACGTAGATTGGATCAAAATTTAAAACTATATATGCTACTTTTTCATATGATGCCATTTCATATTTGCTTAAAGCAGTGAGTCTCATTCTGTAAGACGCAGTGGCCAAGGAATTCAGGACATTATCTGTGGCTCAGGAAAATTGCCTGCTTTATCTATGTCAACTCAGTAGTGGAAGGAGATATTTTTGGCACTGATAACCAGGTAGTTTCTCAGGTCAAAATCAAGTAATTAGTGAGAACTACTTCTGTAATACCATTAAGTAAACAAATGTGTAGTTGCAGTATTCAAAATAAAAACCCGTGATTTAGGGATTGAATTTGCTTTTAATTAGTATCAATATTTAACTATGGCTACCTTATTGGACCACACAATTGCATACCATCTTTTCTGTAGAAGAAAAGAGAGTTAGGCTACTGAAAGAAAAAATTTCTTGTTTCTTCAGGCTTTTTTTACTACAAATCATTGTCCAGCAATATATTCCTACTTTTTCCTTTACTTGCTGCTCCTCCATTGTGGTACAGACAGTTCTCAGGGGTTAAACTAGAACAGATGAACATGGATTTCCCATGCAGCTTGCATGAAGATCAGCCTTAGGCATGTTGTAAATCAGGAGTGAATAGATGATCTGATACTATAACAAACAGTTTGATTAATGTGTCTTGTTTCCAGAGTGTCATTCATAAAGTTTAATGAGAATAAAAATTTCATTACATGGCAAAATGACAGAAATGCTTCCTTAATAGAATGCTTACAATGGAAGCTCTGGAATTTCACATAGATTGAACTCCTAAAAATATCTTTCAGATCTGTATAAAATTATCCCTACAATACATAACTAAATGATTTAGAGTTGGCAAATGCTATTTTTTCTCCTCTTGAACCAAATACAATAAACCAATCTAGCATTACTGTAATGATCTCAAAAGCTGTACCCCTCCCAGTCTCCATCAAAAATAAAAGTAAATAAATAAATAAAAATAAAGTGCTAAGAACAGTAGAGAAAAAGACTTAATTCATTGTATGTGACTTTTCAATACTTTATAATGTGGAAAGATAGTGTTAAAGGTTTTATTGGGAAACCAGGTGAGGAAATGGGGACCTAAAACAGACATGCCAGGGATTGCCATCTACAATCCAGAGTGATGAGGAAAAGGCACACCAATAGTGAACAGAGTCAATCTCACAATGCAGTTCTCAACACTAAGAAAGATTCCATGATTCTGTGATTCTTTCACATGATCCCATCATTCTGTGATTCTTACATGTACAGATAATAAATGTCTTCCTTTATGTGTTTGTTGCAAATCCAGGCAAAAAATATTTTTCATTAGTATTTGATTTAGTGGGGCATTTTGTTCGTTTGTTTGTTTTGTAAGACCCATCCTAAGGCACCAATAAGTTCTGAGATTATAGTTAATTTTTCTGAATAATTATAAAAGTACCATAGAGCCTGTCTTGAAAATAAATAGTTCATAATGACTATATATATAATAAATATTTTTCACTTTTAGCGATACATTAATTATTAAAGACCTCTGGAATTTCTATGGCAACAGCGTACTTAATAAGATCACATTATTCCCGGTTGCATGTATTAAGATGAGCTTCTGTTGCTTTCTCAGATGACAACTAGTAAGAAATGGTCACCTGAATCAGAAATTCCAGCATGATTCTTAACATTTCCTGGAATAGAGTAAAACTAAGCACATAACATATCTTCTTGACCTTCACTTTATTGGCCTCTTCTATATGAAGACTAAGCACTCTTGGTAACCACATATTCAGATTTTATCCCTTTTATTGGATGATGCATCCAATGACTATTAGCACAGAGGTCTCAAAGGAATCACTGTTCGGAAGAAAGACTTGAGACTTTTGAAACCACTCCCTCTTCATTGTAACAGAAATTTTATTCTATAATGAACAATTTAAAACATTAGTAATTCAAGTATCATTAAGTAACTTGAGAGAGAAACAACTGTAATACTGTGCAGGAGAGCCACTACAAAAGAAAGTAATCAAAAATCAGGGATTGGAAAGTAAGATATCAGGAATTAAAATTAACCATGTTCTTAAGGTACATTTGTTGATGAAACTGGATTTCAAAATAAGGTTTGCAAGAACACTTAAAATATAGACCCTTGAATTTCCATGAAACTACATTGAGTTATATATCTTTGCTACTCTGATAGCTTTAATTAAGGCAATATTCTTAACTAAAGCCACAAAATGCTGTAGTTTTCTGGCCTTCGGAGCAGAAACTTGTTTGCTAGAATAACCCAAATAGAAGATCAGACACCTATTACTGTCTCTCAGTGGCACTTCCAGCATCTCCACACTGTCCTTTATAATTACCATTGAGCTCAATGTAATGTTTGTTTTGTTTGTTCTGTATTAGATAATGAAAAATAATAAAGGATAAAATAAACCACAACAGGACAAAAATCTGTTACTCTTTCTCTGGATACATTGGAATAAGCTCAAATCACAAGAAGTCTAACATTAGATGTTTAAGAATTGATGAAGTCATAAGAAAGACACATTCACTTTGAGTCATTTTGCTGACAGGAAAAAGAAAAGGACTTAGTCCACATTCAGTGAACAAAAACAGAGAAAAACATCAGAAGTCTTTAAATAATAAAGGAGAGGGTTAAAATCATTACTTTAAAGGTACTTCTAAGAGTTTATCCAAAGAGTATAGAAGTAGATACTTCTATATACCACCCTCTCTTTCACTGCACTTAATCTGGAGAATATATACAGACACAGGAAGTTATGAGTATTCTTGGAAGAAAAAATAAAAATAAAACCTGATTTTATCCAGGTAGTCTGGGTGGCAGTGTCACCCAGGCACCACTTTATATGAGAATTCTGAAATTGCAGTTTAAACTGCATTGAGTGTTCAAAGAAAATAGATACTGCTAGTTTAAAAGACAATATAAAACCTTACATCCTCAGAAAGACTGAGAGTTCACAGCTATGATTAAAAAACCCTTTCTCCTGTAAAAATTGCACAGAATTCCTAGTAAAAGGCAGAGAGAAATAAGTTCAAAGGCAGTCTTAGCCATAAAAAAAGTAATGAATAGCACACCAAAATGGAAAGGATGGAAGAAAATGCTTCTTGGTAGCACTGAGAAATAGTGCGAATCTCATCTTCACAAAGATTCTTTGGTTTGCCCAAATAAGACTTTGGGTTTAAAATCCAGCAAATCAGTACTGCCATAAAAATTGCACAGGTACAAAAGACAAACAAAGACTGATTTACAGAGTAGAAGGCATCTTCTAATGAAATGGTAATTCTGGTCTGCTTAACTAATCAGTTAAAAACAAAACAAAAACAGAAGCAAAAACAGTGAGCTGGAGAGGAAAATGATGAGGAAGAAAGAAAGTAGAAAAATCAGATTTGTAGCACTAGCTACTGAAAACATAACACACATACAAAGGTATCCTCATTCTTTAAGTCCCCTGTTAGTGTATGGCAAATTATGGCAATTTGGGGTGGGGGTGGAAGGGAAGATTGTAGTCCCACAATAAAAAGTGGCTAAAAAATTCACTCAGCTTTATCTCAAACAATAAACTACTGCATTTGTTCTTTTGTATTTGTGTGAGAGGGAAAGAATGACTTTTTTTTTCTGAAGCAGCTGAAATAGAAATCTCTTGTCTTTACAATTAATGTTATTTATCTCAGAAATTTCCCAATTTTGACTTGTTCCAGCTGGCCACATCAGCATATTTCATTCAATTGTCAGATGTGTTCTTAGTGCTGGGAAGAAATAGGTTCACATCAATGTACAGCCAGTCCAAAGTCCTGACTACAGATAATGGTCCTAATTAGTCATTCCCAGGGGGTGATGTGCAAAGAGGCACCAGTTTAGCACTGTTAAAATGATTTCTGAAGAGTTCCCAACATTTTTACCAAAGGAATCAATCAGAAATGGCTTCAGAAGAAAATGTAATTGCTTTCAAGGATTAAAATTTTAATCAGGAGTATTCAATTAGCAGTTAATGTTGAGATCCACAGTTTAGATTTTTATGCAAATATACTATTCTTATACTCAGTCTTGAAGATAAAGGCAGTTCACAGCAAATGCAGTTCTGTCTCTCAGCTCATCAAGTCAGTGATAATTTACTTTGAAGAATATTTTACACTTGCTGCATTTGGAAGTGTGGAAATCAGTTCACTTTTACCCCTTCTACTGTAATTAATCTTCTTTGCATTAGTTATGTGTGGCAGCTCATAGCATTTTCCTTCAGGTGCATCTGGTGGTTTCAAAGATATTAGACCAACATAAAATAAATAATATATATTAACTGTGTAGGCAGAAGTGAAACCTGCAAAAGATTGTTCACATTTATTTCTTTAAGAGCATTTCTTTAGGAGCTGAAGATCCACAGCACAAAACATACACCTTAGCTAAGACTCAGGTTTTAATATCTATTGATAAAATTATCAGAACATTTTTTTGAAACTCTTGCCATAAAATGTCATGTGTGCTGGGAGCAGAGGCTAATAAAATTTGCACATAAGTAGATGTAGAGATATTCTCAAACACAAATACAGGCTGGAGGAGATTGGATTGACAGCAGCCCTGATGCATGTGGGGGTGTTTGTTGATGAGAACCTTGACATGAGCTGCCAATGTGTTCTTGCAGCCCAGAAAGCCAACCGTATCCTGGGCTGCATCAAAATAAGTGTGGCCAGCAGTTCAAGGGAGGTGATTCTCCCCCTCTACTCTGCTCTCATGAGACCTTACCTGGAGCATTGTGTTCAGCTCTAGGGCCTCCACCACAAAAAGGATATGGAGCTACTATAATAAGTCCAGAGGAGGGCCACACAGATGATAAAAGGCTTGGAGCACCTCTCTCAATGAAATCAGGCTGAGGGTGTTGGGGTTGTTCAGCCTGGAGAAGAGAAGACTCTGGGGAGACCTTACAGGGGCCTTCCAGTACCTAAACAGGCCTACAGGAAAGCTGGGGAGGGACTTTTTGTCAGGGAGTGTTGTGATAGGACAAGGGGTGATGGCTTTAAACTAAAAGAGGGTAGACTGAAATCAGCTATTAGGAAGAAATTCTTTACTTAGAGGTGGTGAGGCACTGGAACAGGCTGCCCAGATAAGTTGTGGATGCCCCATTCCTGGAGGTGTTTAAGGCCTGGTAGGATGGGCCTTTGAGCAACTTGGCCTTGGGATGTCTCTACCTGTGGAAGGGGAGCTGCACTTAAAAGATCTTTAAGGTCCTTCCCCACCTAAACCACTCTATGATTCTGTGATTCTTGAACTCTGGCAGATATGGTGCCCTGACCATATCTGGGGAGCCTGTTCCATGGCCCAGCCACCCTCTTGGTGAAGAATCTTTTCCTGAACCTCCCCTGTGTCAGTTTCATGCCATTGCTTTGGTTTCTAGCTCTGATTTTTATACCATAAATATACGTCTCAACTTACGAACATCAGAGAAAGCCCACTTTTCAGCTCTACTTTCCAGCCCTGAGCAGTGCTGAATCACTGAGGGAAAATGGATGCTATGATGTTGTGTATGCTAAAAGCATACTTTTCCTCCCTCCCTCCCTCCCTCCCTCCCTTCCTTCCTATTGATAAATAGACAAAGGAATAGAATCATGAATCATAGAACCACAGAATATCCTGAATTGGAAGAGATCCACAAGGATCATAAAGTCCGACTCTTGGCTCCTCACAGGACCACTCCAAAAGCAGACCATGTGTCTGAGAGCATTGTCCAAATGCTTCTCAAACCCTCCATCAGGCATGCTGACGTGATCACTGCCCTGGGGAGCCTTTTCCTGTGCCCAACCACCCTCTCAGTGAAAAAACAAACAAACAAACAAAACAAACAAACAAAACAAACCAAAACAAACCAAGCTAAAACAAAAAACACTTTTCCTAATATCTAGCCTGAACTTTCCCTGTCACTGCTCAAAGCCATTCCCTGTAGTCCTATTGCTGGTCACCAGAGAAACAAATCAGCACCTCCCAACTCTGCTCCCCCTTGTGAGGAAGCTGCAGGCTCCTCAGTCTCTTAATGTCTATGCTGAACAAACCAAGTGACCTCAGCCCCTCCTCATCTTCCCCTCTAGATTCTTCACCAGCTTCATAGCCCTTCTTTGAACTCTATCAGGACATGTCTGTCCTATGATCATTGTCTTACATGGAAGGAAAGAGAAGAAAATAATTTTCTTTATAAACATATATATGTATGCAAAATATATATATTTGCTTTGTGTAGCTTTTACTTTCCCTGTACTCCCCAGCAAAGCAAAGTTGAAGAAATGCAAAAATGCAAAAAAAAACCAAAAACAAATAGGAAGCACAATAAAGCCAGGATAGGTAAGGTCTCCAAACACAAGTGTACTGGTAAAGTACAGGGACTTGGGGAATGTTAGCATCCTTATAGTGTGCATCAAGTGGACTGTGAATAGGTCTTCACAAAAAAAAAAAAAAAAAAAAAAAAAAAAAAAGCAATGAAAAACAACAACAATAAAAGTCTTCTTGGCATGTCATCTCCTGTATTCTTTACTATATTGATAGAGCTTGCTGTCCTTAATGGTAAAGTGAGTTTAGCCTAAATCCTTGTGCTTACGCTTAGGACTTCAATGTTTAGGGTATATTGCTATAGTAGGATTTTTTCCAATTCAAACAATTAAAAAGAAGTTTTATGTTAAGGAAATTTTTCAGGAATTATATTTTGTACCTCCATTTCTTAGCATCTACCAACTGCATTGCTAGATGCAACCTCTTTACAAGATACAGCACTACTTCCAGAGTTTCCAACAGAAACAGTACCCAGTGCTTAATTCTGAATAATTTTATAAGACTAATATATTCTAAGATAAATAAGTATGGAAATTTCTTCATTGCATTTGACCCAACAATCCGGAAGGTGTCAATGTAGATTCATAATAATTTCTTTAGCGATAAACCAATAGTTCACAAAATGGAAATTTGGAAGTGATGATTTACAGGTGCTGGGGGCATCTCTTCTGTTCCAAGTTTTTAAAGGACCATATTTTTTCCATCTTTTTTTTTTTTTTCATCAGCAATTTAATATCTGTAGAACTTCCATATTTCTTCTTTTGAAGGCACTAAAGGGTATTTTAGTAATGTATTTATCTACAGCTAACAACCATAATTAGCTTAAGTTATGGAATGCCCCAAATGAAAGAAGAGCAGTTTATAGTTCTTCAGAAGCACAGTTTGTGCTGCTGCTGTTTTGTTAAATATTTGCTGAAAACATGATTTGCATCATTTGCAAGTTACATAAACCTTTATAATGATGGCCTAAGGTATTATGCAAAAGTTATTTAAGTAATTCCCAAAGATTGCGGCTCAGTGCACCAAGCATTAATCATCTGTTGAGTCTATTATAAATGCAGAAGCAATTAAGTAGATCTGTGGTAAGAACAGGTTATTGCCAGGTTTACACAGAAGCATTTTTCATTTGTGTCATTACTGATGAAGATTGTTGTGTTTGTTTGTTTGTACTTTTTTGTTGTTTGTTTGTTTGTTTGTTTTTCAGTTAGTCAGGAACAAAAGTATTACATTTTGCCAGAAATTCTTGAGGTGTTTTAAAAATAAAGGCAGAACAATAGAATTTTGGTAAATTATATATCAATAAGGACATTAAAGCCTTAAAAAAATAAGGCTCAAATTTCAGTTTTATTTAACACAATATATATATGGAGTGACTCCACCAGCATTAAGAAAATAATTCCAAATATAATCATAATAGATGCACACACACAAGAATAAATCTGCTACCCCCAATATGTAGCAACAATTCATTATATGTTACATAATTAATATAAATCGGTATCCTAAGCTCTGCACATAATTTGTTCAGAAAGCATGCAGCAGTCAGTCTAATATGCAATTATTATTTGGGTTTAGTTTCTGAATGTACAACCCGCTGTCCTTGCCCTGTGAATTCATTGAAGTCAATGAAAATTTTACTTGAGTAAAATATAATCAAATGCTACTATCAGGCAGGCAAAAAACTATTACATGAGGAAACAAAGAGCATGAAGAAGAAGTTCAGTAAGCTAACATGCTTGCATGCATACTTTAACAGTCTACTGCTTCTGTAATGGAAGTTTTTCTTTGCTGAGCTTGGGTAACTGATAAAATACACTTTCTGTATGAAATATGGTTAAAATGTCATATGAAGCTTCTGGCACCTTGAAGCATGCTCAGATTGCTTTTGCTTTTATACAAATATCCATTTTCTTGGTGTATTGAAAAGGTTGATGTTGTGAAGAATCTGGCTATTGTACAAGATACTCAGAAATCAAAATTGGACCAATCCAAAAAGACATTTTTCTTAAAAATTGTATAGTTTGAGCATGCTCTGATTTCCAGTTCTAGTTACATAAGGAAAAAAGCTACCTCATAAACAAGGCTGTCTCATTTAGGAGCTTGGAAACTTCACACAAACCTACATGCTGAAATGTGCCAATTAATCCAGGATTACTTCATGTGTTTTAAGTTTTGGATGCAATGTGTAATCATGTTTTGATCTCACCATTGCCCACTCAGTTCCAGCTGGGAAGTGTCATTTCATTGCCATCTTTGATATGACTGAAAAGCATGTCACCTCTTTCTCTGACTAGCTACTCAGCAGAAGGGAATTTATTAGGGTCTTTTCTTTTTTATTCATTATTCTTGGTGAATAGCTTGAGAAACTGTAATGAATATAGTTATTTAATATGCTTCACCTATTTCAAAAAGCTTACACCTGTGCTCAGGTCTTAGATCTTACAATCTAACCTTTCACATGAAAGTCCTCTGAATGTCCAAATGTTTAACAAGTAAACTCAAACTGCAGGGAAAAAAACAAAAACAAAACAAAAAACAAAACAAAACAAACAAACAAAAAACGCTCTGCATGTAAACTTAAATGACACTATCCATGTTGCAAAAAAATTGAAGTCAATTTAACCAGTAATTATGCATAAGCATGATCTGACCACACTGCAAGGAAAAAGTAACCATTTAAGAGACTCTAGGAAAAGTAGTCTTTGAAAACACACAGCCAGTTGTCTCTCTACTGGCTCCAGTAAACCATTTGTGTATTTGAATATAATAAATATTCCATTAGCCGTTAATTCTTTAATCAAGATACAATGTCTTCTGCATAGACGACTGTCTGACATTGCAACCTGAAACAGGCAAATCAATACGAGGTCATTTTCAGCTCAACATACATGTATTTAAAGAATCTTTCTCAAAATGCTCAAAAAAAATGGAATTTAACTCCTCACCTATGTTTGTATCATTGTTATCTCTACTTAGTTGCACTTTCCTCATTTTGGTGGCAACCAACAGGCCTTCATTAAAAGAAATGTAATATAAAAGAAATAATGAAAAAAAAAAGTCTGTTTTAAAGAATGCTTTTCTGAGCGGTTGGATTTTGCTCTAAGTTTTGCCCTAACTACTCAAAGGGAATAAAATATTAAATATTGTTAAATAAATATAATATTAATAATAATAATAATTTAATATTATTTTGCTTATTTACTTTTATAAGAAAAAGTAAACTATCTGTGAAGACAACCTGTTCTCTGTATCTCAGGTGAATGGAAGAAGTTGCAAGGATCTTAATTGCCACATGGGATCTACATGTTAGAAATTAGGGAAAAAATTTGCAACAGTTAGAAGAAATGATAAAGGCCAATGCACAGTACATCACTGGGAAGTCTTTAAGAACAAGTTGAACAAGGCATCTCTAAGGAATAACTCATGAGTAGGAAATGCCACCTGGAAGCATGGGAATGGACTAGGTGACCTCAAGATCTCTTCTAAATCTGTGAGTCTATATATCGGCATAGTAAGTTTATCTAAAAGGGCAGATTGACTCCCTATTGTTGTGCTTTACCTTCATTCATAGCTCTTCGTTTTTAACAGGACTGTAAGCAATCAAGAGCTAAGGGTAAACAGAGGTTGTTTGTCAATTTACTTTTTAATCTTTACCAGCAAACACAAGAAGCAGATTATATATCTACAACTAGAGACTGCATACACACAGCCTACAAAGAAAACTTGGGGAATGGACTTAGATTTTAATAATTAATTGTTAAATAATAATATTGCATATCTCACTGTTATTGTGATAGGAAAGGAAGAAAGGAAGAACTCCAAACTGATAAACTATGGGAAAGGTACTGTCCATGTGCCAAATTTGGTCACTGTTTCAAGCCAGTTTACAGTGCCTTTCACGGTATTAACCACATTTTAGTGCTAGCCTCCAACTACATTACAATATTTTCCTCTTATATGAGGTTTACCTGAGTTTTCTCATATAGAGAGATACTAATACACATCTCCCAATTTCTTAAATAAGTAACACCTAACCGAACCCACATCATTATTAAATCTTTCATATGAACTATTCAATTTCTTCCAGAAGTGAATAATTTGTCCTTGAAAGTATTCACTGACATTCATAGGCTGAAGGAATTTAGTTTTGCTTAGACTGCTGAAACTTGTGCATTGTCAGTAAAAACATTTTGTAATGAGGTTACAGGGTTCTTTCTACAGTAGAAGAAATTGAAGCATCTCAACAGCAGAAATTCTTAAGGAATTGAGCCCTGCAGTTATAGAGGTTACTATGTTTAAACAGACGTAACTATCCAAACAAGATTTAGATATCATACTTGTGTCTTGTTATGATCAAAGTAGTGGTGAAAATCACTACTTGGCTTAAAAGAAGAAGAGAAAACTTTCAAGTACAGCTGTTAGCTAAATGTCTTGAAACAGAAAATCTCCCTCGACTCCTATTCCTTTAAGTAATGTTTGATGTCTCAAAGGAACTTGAAGGATTAAATGTATAGTATTAAAAAAAAAAAAAAAAAGTCTAAAATAAATTAAAATGTTGCTCAGTGGGCCTTAATTCTCACCTTATATCAGTAAAATATCAAAAAAACTGCATAAGCAAAAGATTTTACACATGCAAACTTTAAGACAGTTAAGATGTGATTGACAAAAACAGCAGTTTCTCCCTGCATGACAACTATAAAATTTTCATATATATACTATATCAGTATCCTAAAATACCAAAATTAGCATCATCCAAAATAAAACTAACATTTCAGTGCTGTCTATTGTAGAACATTAACTTTAAGCACTCAGAAGAAATTGTCAGGATCAAGACACAACCATAATGTCTCCCCTTGCTTTGCTGTTATGTCACTGTATTTAATTGCATGAACACACAGCATACAACTTTGATCTTGTTTAGTACAGCAGATTGACAGAGCATCCTCAAAAAGTACCTTTCTTTTTTATATTTTGTCTGTGCTATGTGTGTGGTCCCATTATTGCTTACATATCTGAAACTCTGCTCAGAGTATGAGTATTCATTTCCTATGGATGCCACTGATCAAACATGACTGTTATTTTGTTTGACTAGTACACCAAAATTTATCTTTAGCCTAAGTGGTTAGGTGGAATTCTTCCATTTAAAGACATAGAAACAGAACTCTCACTAATTTTGTTTTTAAAGAATTCATTGGGTTTGTCTTCATAAGAAGTACAAAGGTCTGATTTTTTGTTCTCCTAACTCATACTTCTCCTACCCTTCCAGATACTCAATTCATAGTTTAAATCAGTTTTCTTTGCACTTTTAGGAATTGGAAAAATCTGATCTCAGAATAAAAAATCTCAATTTTTTAAAGAAACTCTGTAGGGTAACTAAGTGGATTTTTTACACTGCATTCAATCACAATGATTTTATTTTGTTTTGTTTTTATTTATTTATTTATTTATTTTCTCCTTCTAAAATTCACTCGTAAATAAAAATGTTGCAAAGATATTTTGCATTGATGAAGGTAATGAACATCAGAGTAGTAAGTGGAACTCAACATGATACAGTGTTTCTGGAGGGTGGAGAACCCAGAGGTACACAAAAAGATTGAGAAAACTTTCTCAGGTGGAAACCTAAAAAAGTATAAAAGAATGTTTGGCAACACAACAGTCTTAGCTTCTATCATTTTCAAAATAGATGAACTTCTTATCCTTGATTTTATTTTTTATATTTTAAAATATCATATAAAGTGTGATAAAATTATAAGCAATTGAATACAGAATGACTGGAACAAAACTTTGAATTGGGAACATGGTATAAAATGCAGGTAAACTGAAGTCAGGAAAGTTCTTTGGTCTTGATGATCCTACATTTTATTGTAAAATAATATGACCATTTTTTCCAAAGAGATCATAAATTAAAAGATATGAGACAAAGCTTTTCTGCAGGTAGGGACCACAGGTAAGCCTACATTAAGAAGAAAAGATACTCTTGAGTCAGTTTTACCTAAGGCAAAAGTGAAGTACAGTAGTGAGTTCACATGGCAAGGTTTGGGTAACGGGGGGCTGCAGGGTTGGCTTCTGTAAGGAGAATCCTGAAGCTGTCCCATGTTAAATAAGGACCAGTTTCAGCCAGCTACATAGGGTCCCACAGCTGCCCAGAGCTGTGTCTATAAGCAATGTTATTTGCACCTCTGACAGAGCAGATTTAAGAAAGGAGAAAAACAAAAGAAGCAAAAACAAAAACAAGCAACAACAACAACAAACTGCTGCACAACAGCAGCTGGGAGAGGGAGGAGTGAGAAGCCCCCATGCAGCCCTCAAGGTCAGTGCAGAAGGAGGGCAGGAGATGCTGCAGGCACGCAGCAGCCTGTGGAGAAGCCCCTGGTGGAGCAGGCTGTCCCACTGCAGCCCATGGGTCCCACATGGAGCAGATCTCCACGCTGCAGCCTGTGGAGAAGCCCCCGGTGGAGTAGGTGGATGTAGTCTGGAGGAGGCTGCGGCCCATGGAGAGCCCCCGCAGGAGCAGGCCCTGGGCCGGAGCTGCAGCCCGTGGAGAGGAACCCATGCAGGAGCAGGGGGTCTGGGGGGAGCTGCTGCCCACCCGTGGGGGACCCGTGCTGGAGCAGTTTTCTCCTGGGGGATGGACCCCGTGGTACAGAGCCGTGTGGGAGCAGTTCTTGAAGAGCTGCTGCTGCCTGTGGGCAGCCCCCGCAGGCTCAGTTCTGGAAGGATGGCATCCCATGGGAGGGACCCCACAGGGAGCAGGGGCAGAGAGTGACTGTGAAGGAGCAGCGGAGATGAAGCATTAGGGACTGACCACAGCCCCCATTCCCCGTTCATCTGCTCCACTTGGGGGGTGGAAGTAGAAGATGGTAGATGGAGGAAAGTGTTTATAGTTTGTTTTCTTTGTTTTTCACTGCCCTAGCTTGTGGGCAATATATGGGCAATAAAATACATTAACCTTACTATGCTGAGTCCAAAAATTGTTGAGTGATGTCCTTGTCCTTATCTCCACCCTTGAGCCCTTTCCATTGTATTTTGACCCCCTTTTACTTTGAGGAGGGGGAGTGAGAGAGGTTGAGGTGTAGCTCATCTGCCCACCTGAGTAAAATCACAAGTACTTTGCAAAAACTCTTCTCTATCTATTCATCTGAATAGTCTGTTGATTTTCTTGGGCTTTTCAGTGAAACCAGCAATACAAAGAGGTGAGGTGGTTACCATCTCAAGCTCACACTGCAGACATGGTAAATATAGGCTTAGAATCAAATCAGCTCAATCCTCAAAACAATGTGGAAAAAAAAGTCTGAAAAAAATCTGTGAAAATAATGTAAGATTCTGGACCTTAATACTGGCAAACTTTGCATACAGTTGCAGAGATTTGAGATCTTATTTGAATGTTTGATGAATGTATTGTAAGATATGAAATTGCAATAAATCATTTCTTTACATAAGTTACATAAGGAGAGGCAGAATTGTAAAGTTCTAAGAGTTTCTGGTAGGCAGTCTTTGTATTTAATCAAATACAAATTAGCCCCTGTATTGGAAATCAAAACAGAAGTATCACTAAACATTTTTGTTAAGGTCAAAAAATCCACCTTTTTTTCCTACATATAATTCTTTTCAGCAGTATTCCTTGCAATTTTAATACAAGTTGAGCATTTTCTTCTTATTAGTTATTTCTCACAGATTATGCTTTTATAATGGTAATACTTCTACCTAAGATAAGTGTTTTACAGCATTGCCTGTGCTGATGTGTATGCCATAGTTAATTGCATTCTCTACATTTAGGTAGCATTGTGGGAAATAATTTCAATTAGTTTGCTTTTCTTCATGGTTTTTAAATTCATTAAAAAATACTAAAAGGATATTAGTATGAGTTTGGAAATAACAGGCTATTGTTTAGTAAATCTGCTGGAAGCCTTTTGCAAGTATAACCAGGTGTTCACCTTTGATCTCTTTCACTTAGGGGAAACAAACAAAAATGATAAGACTATAATAACTATAGAGATTTCATGTAATTTCTCCTGGCACTAATACAGTAGAATATGAAAAACTTCAAATTCTGTATTCTTTTTCATATCAGTCCTCAATAAAACATTGCCTAGCAGATGAAAATAAGACTAAACTATTAAAATCTTTATTTTTTATCATGTTGCATTGGGTCCAAAACCTTTTCCATAGACCTGGAAAACTGATCAATGGGATAAACAAAATAGTGCTGTGATGATGTTACTGACAATCTTCAGATAGCAAGTTTTTTTTTTGTACTAAAGGTATTCAGCACGAAAGAGCAAATGTAGATGAAGTTAAAATTTAGGGTGGCCCAGTCAGGCAGGAAAGACATTGCAGACTGTCTGTCATTTAATGTAATGGGATTTGATAACTGGTGAGAATCTCTTCCACACAGAAAAGTAATTCTGATAAATTCTGTGCAGAAGCCTGCAAGAGCTCATCATGCACAGAAATGAGTAGCCATTTAAAGCAGTTGTAAAGCCTCCTAGCCAGAGACAGGGCCATGGTGTCAGAAGGTCCTCCATCCATCCACCTAACATTGACTTGCCTGTCACTCTCCTCACTGCTGACTGAAGGGATGTCACCTGAGCAAAATTGTTGGGACCCTTGCTCTTCCCTTGCTAGCAGATTCACTTCCAGAGGTTTTCAACATCTTTCTCACAGCACAGTGAGAAACTGAGCAGGCTATACTACTATATTTTAATAACTTGATCAAGCTGGGGTGGGTTCATATGCCTGAAAAGTAATTAACATACCCAATATCTAGTATTGGCAGTTGAGACAGGCTGATGGCTGTTACAGTGACCTTAATGTTGCTCAAAACTTCAGAGCAAATTCTGTGGGAGATTAAGGAATTGGAATGGGGAAAAGTGTAAAATGTCAAAGGTCTTTAAAATTAACCCATCCTTTTCTGATAAGCAATATTTTGTTCACAACTGTCATAAAGATTATGTGCCATCACATAAAGCTGTCATCATGTTTGATGCCAAAGAAAATCAGAAAGTGATACAAAAACAGTAGAGTGACAGAAACACAGGGACATCTAAGAAAAGGGAACAAAAAAGACTTATCTGCCACTCCACTTTTGGCTGCAGTATCTGTTCAAATTACAGCAGATTTTCTTGGCCTTGACACAGGAGCTGGTCTAATATTGGAAGAACTGATAACTGAACAATTTCAATCTCCAGTAAGCATCTGAGCTGAACATTACTCTGTACATAGGCAGTACACAACAAATCCTTCCTACTTGCTTTGTATCCTGGCTAGGATAGAGTTAATTTTTCTCCTAGTAGCTGGTATGGTGCTGTGTTTTGGATTTAGGATGAGAATAATGCTGATAACACACTGATGTTTTAATTGTTGCAGAGCAGTGCTTACACCAAGCCAAGGACTTTTCAGCTTCTCACTCTGTCCTGCCAGCGGGCAGGCTGGGTGTGCAGCAGGAGCTAGGAGGGGACAGAGCCAGGACAGCTGACCCAAACTGGCCAAAGGGGTATTCCATACCATCTGATGTCATGCTAAACAATAGATAGGGGTGGCTAGCTGGGGTGAAGGGGGCCGGCTGCTTGGGGATAGACTGGGCATTGGTCAGTGGGTGGTGAGCAATTGCATTGCTCATTACTTGTTTTGTAGACACTATTAGTAGTATTATTGTTGTTGTTATTATTATTTTCCTTTCTTTTCTGTCTTAATCAACTGTCTTTCTCTCAACCCACAAGCTTTCAGTTTTTTTTCCCATTCTCTCCCCCATCCCACTGTGGGGAGGGTGAGAGAATGGTTGTGTGATGCTTAGCTGCCAGCTGGGTTAAACCACAACAGTTTGCCACTCACTCTCTTGCAGAGTGGGAACAGGACCAGGCAGTGACAGAAATACTCCCTTCTGTTGCTGGAATAAGCTATACATGTTGAGAAATTGCCAAAAACAGTTTCTAAATTCTGGAATGGAGATTCCTGACTTGCTCTATAAACTGAGTCCAAAAAAAAATAAAATCCTAATTTTAGGATGATATTGAATGAACCTTTCTCTAACCTACACTATCTTTCAGAAATGCTACTAAGGCTATTATATCTTTGAAATTTAATGAAACCTTTGCAGAACTAAATCCCCACTCAATCTCTTTGTCTCCAAACTCACTCAAGCTATGGCTCAGTATTTCAGAATTTCTGGTTCTCAAGAAAAGGAGACAGATTCATACTAAATGTAACTTCCCCACCTCTCCCTTCATTTTCCTTTGCACCTGCCTCCCAAACACTTTGGAATTGGAGTGAATGAGATGCAGTTTAAGTTTATTCCTTGTAAGGAAGATTACCAGTTGCATTGTGTCTTTGCACAACTTGGGGCATTGGAGGTTACACTGAGCTCTTTGGCCTCCAGATTAACTTTGACAAACCATACCTTGGAAAAAAACAGCTTGTTCTGTTGTAATAAAAGATGTAATTTTAAATTTATGATTTAGGTTTGCTTAAGATGACACTTGTATAATATTAATCCCATAGATGTGTTTGCTTGAGGATTATTTCTGGTAGTAGCAAGTTTATGAAAAGATCAAATTTTGTATAGAATCATAGAATGGTTTAGGTTGGAAGCAGACTTAGAGATCATCTAATTTCAGCCTTCCTGCCATGGGCAGGGACATATGACACTAGAACAGGTTGCTCAAATCCCCATCCAGCCTGACCTTGAACACTTCCAGGGATGGGACATCCACAACTTCTCTGAGCAACTTGTGCCAGTGCCTCACCACCCTCTGAGTAAAAACACTTCTTCCTAATGTCTAA
Organism: Netta rufina; assembly: GCF_964035555.1. Classification (NCBI taxonomy): domain Eukaryota; kingdom Metazoa; phylum Chordata; class Aves; order Anseriformes; family Anatidae; genus Netta; species Netta rufina. The sequence continues at coordinate 115,344,755 of NC_140124.1, forward strand.
TCTAAATCTATCATTTTTGTTTAAAGCCGTTCTTCTTGTCTTATCACTCCACTCCCTGACAAAAAGTCCCTCCTCAGCTTTTCTGTAAGCCCCCTTTAGGTACTGGAAGACCGCTAAGGTAAGGTAAGGTAAGGTAAGGTAAGGTAAGGTAAGGTAAGGTAAGGTAAGGTAAGGTAAGGTAAGGTAAGGTAAGGTAAGGTAAGGTAAGGTAAGGTCTCCCCTGAGCCTTCACTTCTCCAGGCTGAACAACCCCAACTCCCTCAGCCTGTCTTCGTAAGAGAGGTGATCCAGCCTGTTGACTATCTCTGTGGTCCCACTCTGGACTTATTCTAGTAGGTCCTTATCCTTTTTGTGGTGGGGGCCCCTGAGCTGAATGCAGTCCTCCAGGCTGGGTCTGATGAGAGCAGAGCAGAGGAGGAGAATCAGAACCCTCACTATGCAGGCCACACTTCTCTTGATGCAGTCCATGATACAGTTGGTTTTCTGGGCTGCAAGAATACATTGACAGCTCATGTCAAGTTTCTCATCAACCAACACCCCCAGGTCTTTCTCTGCAGGGCTTCTCTCAGTGCATTCTCCTTCCAGCCTGTATTTGTGTTTGGGATTGCCCCATCCCAGATGCAGGACCTTGCACTTGTGAAATGTGTTCATCTGATTCGTGTCAGTATGGAACAACGCTAGGGCCGCATGGTACGATGAATGTGACCTTCTGTCTTACATACCCTTGTATAAGCACAAGTCTAAGAAAAACAGAGTGGTTAATGTATATAATTCTTGTATCTTGCAAAGGAATGTTTTAGCAATTCGTGTCAATAGAGAGCTTGAAGGGAAATGTATTTGTAGGCTTTTCTTGAAGTCTCTGATAGCTGGGAGTTTCAGAATAACTGCTAACTATTATGACTATTGCATGGGACACTACGCAAGTCTCTGATATCTGGCCAGGAGATTAAGGAGACGGGGAGAGCTGAAGAACAAGTAAAAGACAAAGCTTGCAGGGGATGCTGCACAAGTCTCTGACATACAGCCAAGCTGAACAAAGGAGAAGGACAAGAGGGAGGAAGACTATGAGCCTTCAGCATAAGAGACCCCCAGAGACCTCCAGAGGGACCACCGGAGACTGATACACATGAACCAGTAGGAGGGTTTGGATTCTGGAAACTAATTATAATAACCCTGTGTTGTTTTTTTTTTTTAATAAGTAGTAATGAATATGTATTAGCCTAGGAGCATAAAAATCAGCTGCTTGATGTAACTGGTGTGTGTCTTGGTGGAGCAGAGACATCCGGCACACCCAGCGCTGTTTGCTTACCTCTATTCCTTTAATAAATTGTAAACTTTGATTATAGTCCTATTTTGAAGACTGAGCCATTTATTACACACTTGGCCTTACTGAACTTCATGAGATTTGCACAGGCCTACCACTCAAGCACGTCCAGGTTCCTCTCCAGGATGCCAGGATGGCATCCCTTCTCTCCACCATGTTGTCCATGCCACACAGCTAGGTGTCATTGGCAAACTTGCTGAGGGTGCACTCAATCTCACTGACAATGTAGCTAACAAAGAGGTTAAGTACTGCCTGTCCCAATACTGACCCTTGAGGAACACCATTTGGTTCTGATCTCCACCTGGACATTGAGCCATTGACTGCAACTTTTTGATTGTGAACATCCAGACAATTTTTTACCCACTGAGGGGTCCACCCATCATTTCTATCTCTTTCCAGTTTAGAGACAAGGATATCACAGGGGCCAGTGTCAAAAGGATATCATGGAGGACACTGTCTTGTTACAATGAAAAAGAGAATGTCTGGGTAACCTACAAAATCACTGTACATTTTTTTTAATGACATTAGAAAGGAAATATATTTGAATCCCATAGTTCCAGTGGAATCATTCTGACTGTATAGTGCTCAATCTTTTGACAAAAAATATTTCCAATTTTGCATGTGCAGAGCAGAATAGGAGACGTTAGAACACCTTTTCTTAAACCAGTTTTATGAGTTAGCACATATGGGGAAAACAAGCACTATTTTTAACTTTTGTTAGAAGGGGGCAGTAGTTATAACTGTAAAAAGCTACAAAACTAATACAGAGGAAATAATCTGAAACAAATTTCACATACTCTTCTCTTACAATCACAGTTTTCATTTTATTGGCACTGGTTTATTTATTTTAAGCATCAATCCAGCATTAATGAAACACTAAAACTAATAGAATGCTATTAGATAACAGTAGTCCTCAAATATTTTTTTTTTTTTTTTTTGTTAAAGGAAATTTCATCACTTGCAGCAATTTCATTTTGCTGATAATGTTAGTTGTCAGAGTATGTTTCCACATATTCTAACTTTAACAATTTTTTTAATCTGTTGCTATCTGTGCCTGTTAGTAGCATTTTTATTGGTCACAAATATAATTATGGAGTTATGAACTTGCCACATCTTGATCAAATACATAAAGGTAATGATGTCCACGTCAGGTTGCAAGAAATAAAAGGATGACTTTTTGAAATAAATATGACTTTCTTAATAAAAAGGTAGAATACTTTAGATAACTGCACTTTTGGATGCTAATATTAGAACCTATGCTGAAAATTATTTTGTCTTTATTCTGGACCTTAGTGACCTATTTCTATATTTTTGAAGCATCTAATTGAGATCATCTTCTCATTTAAAGAAGCAAAATAATCTACTTTTTTTTTTTTTTTTTTTTTTTTCCAGGTTTTCTGTGGTAGATTATATTTTTATTTCTTGTTTAGGAAGCAATTTTATTTTTAAATGGATTTTCCATGGATGCCTATATCTCACTAAAGTTTCTTTTCTGCAGAAGTGCTGAATACCATGTCTGTTTGCCCTTTTTCACTGACAAGCAAGGGAGAATTTTGTGACTAGAGAAGCTGAATGCTTCATGCTGCAGGTACACAGTAATCTCATTGATATAAAGACCCTGACAAAGGAAGAGACAATTCTTGAATGCCAAAGTGTTTTCTGAATTCCTGGGTGGATGGATTGTTATCATACTAATCTTATTCTAAAGGAATTTAGAGATAGGAGAAAGAGCCTCCCAAACATTCACACTGGCATTCTTTATACACCAATCAACTTAATGGACTTTTAACAGATAACCAAGTGAGATCAATAATCTACTTGAAATTTTAAAATGGAACTGTCCTAAATCTTATTTCCCTTGAACTGAACTCAAAATTTACATTTAGACAAAAATGAATATACACCAAAAGTCAACCTCAATTTGTAATTTCAAAATCTCATTAGCTTCCATCTTCCTTTCCTAACTTTACAACATAATTTATCTTCTCTGTACTTTATCTCCTTTAATCACACTCAGTCTTCATGAAAACTTCATTAAAACCAGAAAGTTTCCAGTTGATATAGCTGCATTCATTCAAGTTAAAAGCCTTGCAAGTCCAAAGTGAAGTAAATGTAGCTTTCTTTGTATTTTTATTTTTTTATGCACAGAACAAAAATGCTATATCAGATGAACTGGCAAGTGCATATCAGTGTTATACAAAAAATAAATAAATTAATTAATTAAAATAATTTTTAAAAAACAAACACCACCACCAACAACAAAAAGAGAGAGACCAGTTTGCTTTACAGTGAATGAAACAAAAGTTTCACATGTAGTCGTCTTTCCCAAGCTACAGAAAGCTGAGGTTTCAAGCAAGTTCAGTGTTTTCAAACAGAAGCATCACCTTTGCACTTTGTATGCCTGAAAGATATTTTATTCCCCATGATTTCTCCAATAATTCTTTTTATATCTAAGCAAACTTCCACCATTCATAGCCTCTTGTAACAAGTTTGTGCATCAGAAAGAAATCTGTGATTTTACATCCAAGTCAATGCTACTTTAGAGCTAGAATAAATTCAGATAAATATGGATCTAATTTCCTTTAAACCCTGGTGCTCACCTTCATTACATTTTTGCTGATTTTTTTGCAAATCTATGAGTTTGTTATTAACCCTTAAAAATCTTTCCAGGGTACAAGGGACTGCATGCTTGTATAGTAGGAACTACTACAGTATATACTTGTAGGATGTCTTTGAATCTAACTCAGGACTCAGATTTCTCAACAGGAATCTGTTCACTCTCCAAGAAAGACAAACAGAAAAAAACACAGTTCCTTGGGCACTATAGAAGACAGAAATTTTGTTGATACATCCCATTTCATGATGATTTTATTTTAGTCAAAAAAGGGGCATAATAAAGCAAACAGAAAAGGACATTAGCTACTTAAACATATTCTTTGCTCTGGAGTCCAGAATAGTTCTTGACAGACCTTGCTGGTCTTGTACTGAATGTTTCAGATGATGTAAGTATGTATGTATGATGTAAGTAAGTATCATGTTTCAGATGATGTAAGTTGGTTAGTTAGTCATAGGCAGACATGGAACAACTCTTCCCCAATGTGATGGTTTTGTCCACATGCCTGTAAATAAAGATAAGTTTATTCCATGAAACAAGAATTTTTACATCTCTTTCAATAATATAGCTATTGTTAAATATTACTTTGAAATAAAAATTGTTATCTCTGATCTGTGTGGTGATCTGTAGAAGTAAGTATACCATAACTGCTTTGGAATGAAAAACACATTGTGTTTGTGATATTTCAGTCTTCAGCAATGTAAGACTGGAACAGGCTGCCCAGGGAAGTGGTGGAGTCACCATCCCTGGAAGTCTTTAAAAGACGTTTAGATGTAGAGCTTAGGGATATGGTTTAGTGGGGATTGTTAGCGTTAGGTAGAGGTTGGACTCGATGATCTTGAAGTCTCTTCCAACCTAGAAATTCTGTGATTCTGTGATTCTGTAACACTTCAGTTCTCGTGGTAAGTCAAATAAAAGAAATATTTTTGAGTGTCTTTTTTCATGTTCTTTCATAGTCATAGAAAGTATATTTAAAGTAAGCTTAAGAAAAATGGGTAGCTTAATATTTTCAAAGCATAATATAATATTTTTTTCCTATATTTATCATGAAAAGAAGAAATAATGCGTAAAAGTGAGGGACTAAATACGAGTTGGCTCATATTTACACTTCAGTTGGCTTTTTTTTTTCTAATTAAAAGTGAGTCTCTTCAAATCTTTTTTTTTTTTTTTTTTTTTTTTAATAAGGTATTTTGTAGTTAATTTCAATTTTTACTTATAAGTACACACCTCAAAATATTAACAAATTCTGTCTCACATACCAAATAATATATTCAAACAGTTTAAGTTACTAAGGACACCTTCCTTGGAAAGGAACCACACGTATAACTCATTTAAAATTCTCCCTTGATATTTATGATACAAAAAAGTCAATGTAAACCAAGATCAGTACATGCCTTTTTATCTAATGATATGCATTTCATAAATTCTTGATCTTTACTTGTGTCATGTCCAATTTAGATCATGCAGGTTTTACAAAAGTTTTCACATTTTTTTTTTTTGTCTATGCCTACAATATTTGACTGTGATAACAATCTTTAACCTAAGAACTACAGCATCTATGCTTAAGAAAGTACATAGTTATGAGCAAAACAGGCATACAGAAACTCAATGCATATCTTAAAAGAATAAATGCTTTTTGCTTTAGAAATCACTTAACTGAAACATTGAGTCTTCAGCTTGATAGAGAAGAAGCAGACATTGATGAAGACAACCAAATTCCAGTTTCAGCATCACTAAGATGTATTAAAAATTAGCAAGCCTTCTTCCTGCACATAAAAGAGCCTATCAGTTTAGAAGGAATAAAATGAAAAATCTAGGCCAAAGTTAATTTTCTTAAGAGTTTTCAAATTTTCAAAGTCAACCTGATTTCTCATTGAAAAGTCCTATTCAAAAATAGGTGAGATTATTGTTACTGAGGTCAGATAGTTCCATATTAAAAAAAAAAAAGAGGGGACAATACATGTGTTCAAATAACTATCATTCCCTACTTTCCCAGTATTCACTTGGACTTTATATGAAGAATACAGAAAAAAAAAAGATTATATCATACATATATATGCATATGCACACTGAATATTCAAAGAAATGTGAACTCCATATTAATTTTAGCATTTTAGTATAATAAAAAACTATTTTTAGAATGAACATATGTTGCAAATGTATTCTCAAAGATTCCTCATGTATTTTGAATGACTGTATTCATATAAACAGTGTAGAGTTAATTAAAAATAATAATTATACTATATATTTTTAAAAAATATTTACACTTTCCAGTGTAAAGAATCATTTCAAAAGGAAAGGAGATTCATGGAAACTTCTACCAAAATGTATAATAAAGGAAAAATGCAGACAGGAAGAAATATATGACCATAGATATCAAAAACATTTAGGTATCTGAACATTTACATTTACTATATCCTCTGGTTAGCATCCAACTGCTGAACTAACTAAATGAACTGAACATATTCTAAATGATGTTTTGTGTAATAATTGTATTTATTACAAAGAGATACATTGAGGGAAGATATGTGGGCAGATGAACTCCACCACAACCACTCTCTCACTCCCCCTCCCCAAAGGGAAATGGGGGAGAAAATATGATGGAAAGGACTCAAGGGTTGAGATAAGGAGAGGGATATCTCTCAGCAATTATCGTCATGGAGAAAACAGATACATTATAGAAAGATTAATGTAATTTATTACCCATTATTAACAAGCTAGAGCAGTGAGAAAGTAAATAAATAAATAAATAATCTTCCCTCCATCCACATTCTTCCACCTCCTCCCTCCAAGCAGTGCAGGGGAATGGGGAAATGAGGTCTGGTGTCAGTCCCTACCATTCCATCTCTGCCGCTACTTCACGGTCACTCTCTGCCCCTGCTCCACGTGGGGTCCCTCCCATGGGATGCCGTCCTTCCCGAACTGAGCTTGTGGGGGCTGCCCACACGCAGCAGCTCTTCAAGAACTGCTCCAGATATTGGTCCGTCCCACAGGATCCCCAGGAGCAAACTGCTCCGGCACGGATCCCCCACAGGTGGCAGCTCCTGCGTGGGCTCCTCTCCATGGGCTGCTTTGGCCCGGGGCCTGCTCCTGCGGGGGCTCCCCATGGGTTGCAGCCCCCTCCAGGCCACATCCACCTGCTCCACCGGGGGCTCCTCCACGGGCTGCAGCGTGGAGATCTGCTCCATGTGGGACCCATGAGCTGCAGGGGGACAGCCTGCTCCACCAGGGGCCTCTCCACAGGCCCCAGGGTAACTTCTGCTGTGTCGCACCTCCTGCCCTCCTTCTGCATCTTGGTGTCTGCAGGGCTGGTTCTCACTCCTCTCTCTCCCAGCTGCTGTGGTGAGTAGTTTTTTCTCCCTTTCTTAAATCTACTCTACCACAGGTGCAAAGAACATCACTTATAGGCTTGACTCTTGGCAGACGTGGGTTCCTTTTTAGCTGGCTGAAACTGGTCCTTATGTAACATAAGGCAGCTTCTGGACTCTTCTTAGGGAGCCACTCCAGCAGCCCCCCCCCCCCCCCCACTCACAAAACCTTGCTGTGTAAACCCACTACAGTGGGATATTTATTAAATTTTATCATTCACTTTCAGACTCATCATTTGTCTTTCACTTAACTGTAACTTAATGAAACCCCACGATCCAGGAATATTCAGTGACTAATTAGCACGCTAATCTAGGACTTTTTTTTTCTTATACTAGTATTTCTCAGCATGACTAGCATTTCTCAGCATGACTAGTATTTCTCAGCATGACATAAATGCTGATGTCAGCCATCAGATCACCCATTTATTCCTGACACCTGTATAACAGGTATGGTTTTTTTTTGCTTTCATCTGTTCAGTTCTTCAAAGCAGGTGACCTAAAAAGCTGAACCTGAATTACGCAGATTCAGAAGTACTACAGAGGTTGTGTAGTTTTCTCAAATTATCACAAGGTGTTGTTGAAGCACTCATAAAGATTTTGTAAAAATTAAGGTGAGGAAAAAAATAGATATCAGTTTAGATGCAACCCAATTTAGAAAAAGACCTCTGGATAAAACATTTATATATATATATATATATATATATATATATATATATATATATTCTGGTATTGTTTTGAAACAATTAACACATTGAGTAGTGAAGTGCAGCCTTTAGCAGCCCACTGCACTTGAGAAAGAGGAATAGAAAAAAAATCAGGAATGTAAATGAGTTCTGCAGCTTTGCAAATAAAAGTAGACAGGATTTGGTACCACAGACTTTTCCATTAGTGTCTCAGTTAATACATGATCCAGTAATAAACAAGCTGTGTACAGACCAACACTGAAGTGGTCTGTAAGTGGTTATGAGTATGTGTACAAGTGTGTGCACTGCCAAAACCAAGGGTGTTCTTCAGAGTATTGACTGCAGTAGAGTGAATGCTTTGGCCACAAGCTTGCTGCTGAGCAAACTGCCAAAGTTGCTGTGAACCATTCAGGAGGATGTGGGACACGAAGAATGTTTCAGACACTCATCCTGGTCTGCATACACTTTTGTTTTGCTTGGCTGTGCAACCAGGAAACAGGAGGAATCACAAGATTTATCTTTGTGTTTCAGGAGACGCTCAGCACCTTTGGTCTCCACTAACACTGCTCTTGAGGTCAACTGATGCAGAAACAGGTGAAGGCGAGAACAGACATCATCTTGCCCATGGCTCCTCTGGTACTAGGCTGAATAGCTGATATTTCTTACAGAGGGAACCGTGCTTCCCAGAAGTGCTCAGGTACACATTGTTCTCCCAAGATGCAGTTTTTGTCATGGCTTTTGCTTCTGGTCTGTGAATGAAATTTTCTCTCTTCCCATCTTGCATACGAGCTAGGAAATAAACCCAATTCCTCTGAAATCCTGAGGAGTCACTTTGTGAGATTCCAACAGTTTTTTACTTCAGGGTCAATGTGGATGACTCATCAGCTAAAAGACACTTCTTTTATGATGTCTTTCCTCTAGTTCTTTGGGAGTTGAATTGCCGCTTACCCCTACAAAGCTGAAAAAACATTTGACCATCTAGCTCAAACAGGATTCTAGAAAAGAGAAACTCAAAAGAAAGCACACCATAAGGAGCCATTTCTCCTTATTTTGCCTAGCGCTTTTCTAACATTACAGATGTCTACTTATAATGAATTCAGTAAACTGTTTTTCTGCTGCTTTAATAGTCTCTGAAAATACAGTTATGGCCTCTGCCCTCCAGAATAACATGAAAAAGACACTGAACTCAAGAATCAGAATATAAATTTGTTATAGTCATGATCCTTTCTATCTGAACGCCTCTAAATCCAAGATGTTAGATATGGATTTGTTATTTACACAACATTTTACAGTGCTCTAGGCTTTTAATGTATGTAAAAACTGTCAAACATATAGCTAGACTATTACATGTTAGAAGCTTTAATTATGGAGTACTTCAAACACTTGCTATGTTATGCCATCTGGTTCACAGGGACTTTAATGAATTCATAAATTTAATGGAATATTTCTTGCATTCAGAATGCTGAAAATTGGTTACTATCCACAAATAAATGACAGATTTATCAACATATCAAAAAAAAAAAAAAAAAGGAAAAAAAAAAGAGCACAGTCCTTTTCGATTGGAATGTTAAATAGCCAGACAATTTCTAAATACTAATAACTATTGCTTTATTAAACCATTAAACTATTAACTTTATTTTTATTCATTTTAAATCCTCGAACATTTCTCAATCCAGGGATTTTCTACATTTTCAGATGTAGAGATTATATCTAATATAATTTGTAGGTGCTACTAGTGTTTGTTTGTTTTATTAAAAAAAGGAAAAAAAAAAAAAAACAAAACAGAGTTGAATGTGTTCTCTGATGTATTTCCTGTTTATTTATAGAAGTTAATGTAATTAGCTTCAGCACTAGGGTACTCATGGGTTTGAAGCAATTTTTAATGCAAACATTATTTTCCATTGTTTGAAACAATTCATTAAACAGTAAAATTCTCTATTTTTGACCAAGACCATAATAATAACAAAATAATAAAAACACTCATGATGATTTACTTAGATGTAGTATGAACCATGAAGCACCACAGGAATAATAATATCATACTGCCATGAACTGTTGAAAAAGGATTCTCCTCCTGAATGAGCAGAAGCCTAATCAGGTAAACATTAGCAATAACATCTCATGTTATGGGTCACATAAGTCATTTATACAGTTACCACTTCTGTTAGCCAATTTTCTTTAAATCTTCCATAAATTTCTCATTTCAACATTTGAAACATTTTAGGACTTTTCTAGGACAAACCTTCATCTCTAGATCATGTATCAGAGTTGAACTAGACGGCAGTCGGAAGCTACTTTTGTCCATGTATTGCATGAATTTATTCTCAATTAAGAAACCAATTCTTTATGAGAAACATCAGAAAAGACACTTGGGCAAGTGGTAGTTTATTTGCTTGAATTAATATTCTAGACACTACATTCCAGGAACTGGAAAGCAGGTCTGGAAAAATATAAGGCAATGGGGAGAAGAGAAGTCCCTTCTTAGGTGAATTTGATGTTCTACTTCACCAATTTAAAAGATGATTCCTTTAAAATATATCTGCATAAACAAGAATCATCCTCCAACTTAGGAAATTAAGGATTTTGGATCATTTGTATTTGTGGGAATGCAGACATAATCAGACTCTTATGAAAACAAAATGATACATATCAAAATGAGCTATTGATTTGGTTTGAGGCAAAACATCCAGTTTCTATATGCTTTTCTGAAGTCCTTAACAGTTTAAAATAACAACAACAATAAATGAGTAAAAACACATAGTATAAATGAACACAAGATATAGTCCCAATTTCAGAGGACAGTAGTTGACAGTTTTAGTAAACCTATCCCTCTTTGCAATCTGGATGTATGGTCTGACTTGGGAGGTCAGAATACTTTTGTTACTAGAACAGCTAGATGGTATCAAGTAATCTTCTGAAACCATATGGTGTAAGATATCCCACAGATTTTGATTTTGAGTGCTGGGCCATTAGTACCTTCAGTGGAGTGATTTTCTCTGGAAAATAAATACTTGTTTGTGAAGCTACAGCTGTGCAAGATAACAGTCAGGCTACAAGGGATGACAGCTTCAGCACTTTAGAATACTTTTTTATTTCAGTGATAACAAGAGATCTTTTGGATCAAGAAAGTCTAAGAAACATTCACCAAGGGACAAACAAGTCCCTATGACCCCTTGACAACTCCCTGTTGCCACTGTTTTAGATGTAATTCAGGTTCTTTGGTTACTTTGCATTTGTTCTTTTGTGTTTACTGAGACACAAATAGGTCAGGGTCAGCTTGTGTGTTTATTGAATGAAACTTAAGTCCCAATTATATATGTATGTATGTATGTATGTATGTATGTATGTATGTATGTATATGCATACACACACACACACACACACACACACACACACACATATATATATATTCCCTGCTTAAACTACCAGGAACTTTCCCATAAGTAACACTACAAGTCATGCATAACCTGCCTGTCAGCACTCTTTTTGTTTGCATTACTTCTCAGTTCCACAGCCAATGTGAGGTAATTAATGACAGCACATGGACAGCATAAGCAACCTTTCATAGCCTTCTGATGCCAGGACCAAGAGGATTATAACATTGATGTCTATGATTCATTTACATTTTCCAAAGCTTTTTTTTGTATCTAAGTTGTATTTAAATGCATATCAAAAAAAGACCTGTATGAGAATAAAATTATAATGGAGTAAAAAAAATAATAAAAACAAAACAGAAAAAATCACTACTGATGCTATTTTAGGGGATACTAGTAAACTGAACAGATCACTTATACTTTTCAATTAAAGTAGAAAAGCTAGCATGAGAAAATTGTGAAAGTACTAGAAAGTGTTGAACTAAGGCAGTTCACCAAATGATACACGGAAACGTCTCATAAAGTTTTGTGTTCTAGGAAGCTAGAATAATATTTTCCTGGCACTGTAGGACAGTGTCACTTATTCCAAACTAAAACATAAAATATAAAATAATAATAATAAAAACAAATAAAACCTTTGATCTCTCAAAGATAGGAAACCAACAGCTGTCTCCTCTTACCAGCTACTATTGGGAAGTATTTCCTTTGAAACCAACTGCAAATGCATGATAAATAGACACAGTTTGCAGTGGAAGGATAATTTTTTTTTCTTTAGTTGATGGTATTCCCTTGGTGAAGGGACATTTTTCCCTTGGTGATATCTTTCCCATGGTGAAGCAAAAACCCTGTTATAAAAAATTGTGAAATTTATAAGAAATTTTCTTATTGATTATTGCAACATTAATTCTTGTTATAGACCTAATTATTTTAGCACTTTATCAAAAGATATCAATATTTATTTTTTTTTCCTTTCTTACTTTTAAAAGTATTCGGAACAGTTGATAGAAGATATTTTCACTTATAACTTCAGGTTTTATTTCAGAGAGCAGAAATTGGAATTGCATGTATCTTTAAAATATCCACAGAACACTACTTCGGGGAACATTGAATGGGCAATAAAATTATAGTAAGAAAAAAAAAAAAAAACGATACCTGGGTATTTAGAACAAAATGAGCAGCATCCAAGTTTTAAGAAACAAAGATAGAAATATCCAGGCTCAAATTCCCACATTGCTTGATTTTGTCCATTTCTAATCAAAATTTTTATTCAGTTTCTAAGAATCTTTTGTAATATTTCTTCCTCTTTCACCTGGCATTTTGCTATGAAGAGTCTCCATTTTCTCAAGAAAAAAATATTACTACTACTACTATTATTATTATTATTATTAAATCTGTAGCAATTTTTCAAAGATCTGATTTCTACAAAGCCTATTAAAATTATTTTTATTGAAACCTTTCATGTTGAAGTCTATTATATAAAATATAGTCAAAATACTTTTTTTTTCCCTTTTTTTGCCCAGGGATTTACTATATGTATGCTTTGCTTTATAAATAGCAAAACGTCTGCAAACAGCAAGTAAGGACACATATTCAAAAAAATGGTCTTGAGTTTTGCAAGGCCTGTCTTTGGAGTACAAATAACTGTGTGCTCTTGGTGGGTGAGCAACAGTTTTTTACTGAAACATTCTGCAACTGCTGCTTCAGATGCTCATTAATTCCCCACTGGTTTCCAACTTCAGATTACTTTGCTTCTGCAATATGGTAATCCTTGTTTCAGTTTTCCTTCAGAAAATGTTTCATCTTTTCATGGACTTTTTAGTCACAGCACATATACAACCCTCTTCTGGGATTAAAACAGAAAAAGAAGAAGAAGGGGAAAAAAAAAAAAAAAGGTCCAGTACAATTCATGTTAAATTACTTTACTCCTCATCCAGATCACTGATTCCTTTTACTATCTAGCTGAAACACCATGTTTATCTCTCCTAAGGTAAAGAGTTGCTCTCTGAGATTATAACAGCTCTTACTGTTGCTATTACAGCTGTCAACATCTTTCAACTTCCTCATCTTAAACCAATCTTTGGTTCTCTTAATTTTGCAACTTTGGGATATGGTCATTCAACATCTACTTTGAAATAATTCAAAAACACTTGGCTTTCCAAAAAGTAATATTTGCTGTTGCTTGGGATAAAGGTACCAGTGAAGATGCTCTACCACTTCTGGAAAGAACAAATTAAGGACTTAAAACAAGAAAGGCATCCCAATTACACTGCAATGAACATAGTTTCTTCATTTTTCCTGTGTGCATTCTGCATCTGACCAACCACGTCTCCTATATCTTCCTTGTATTCTGTAATGAAAATCCCCTAAAACCCAACAGAATCTGTTCCACCCCACTTTACTCATCCCAAAACACATGCTTCCTATACTCATGCAGTTCTTATATAGTCCTACAGTCACGTGGCTTCTAATGCCCATCATTCCTGTATTACATTTACCAAAATGCTTTTAGCTTGTAGTCTGATGTTAAAGAGTCAACACCCTTCCCTACAGCACAATCATTTGAGAAATATGTTATGGAATGTACCTCTGAATCATCACTTTAGCAATGTGATTTAGAATTTTAGAATTTTCGTGTTTTACTCCACTCGTTCTTCTACATCTTTTATGGCAATGAATGCTGCTTACAATCCCAGGTCAATAAAGCAAGGTCTCTCTCTTCTTTTATATGAAACTTCCTTTTTTAACTTAACTTGATGTTCACTCATGCCTGTTGGATACCCATCCATTCATTCAGTTTTCTGACACCTACTTTTTCTAAAGCTCACAACAGGCCTTTAGCCTCAAACAAATATCTGTATGTTCTTTCAATCTATCAATTAATTCTGCTCCTGAAACTCTACATCACTACAGTTGTACAGCTTTCACATTATTTTTCCTCCTGCAGGGATACTTAAGAAATCACATGGGCAAGTTCCCAAATGTTGGTAGATTTTAAGTTGCTCAAGGTTACCAAAACCCAGTTCATCCTGTTATTTAATATCTATCATTCAATTAAAAATGTGAATTTTGAAACAGATTTTTATTTATTTATTTATTTATTTACTTATGTTGCTATATTGTAATAAGATGCCTTCATCTTGTTTCAAATCATCACTTGATATGAAAATAAAGTGTGACTTCTTAGAAATTGGGCTGGGGAAAATTATACTTGAAATGCGACAGGAGAGGTTCAGGCTGGACATCAGGAACAGGTTCTTTACTGAGAGGGTTGTTGTGCAACAGGCCTGTGAACAGGCTCCCCAGGGACATAGTCATGGCACCAAGCCTGTCAGAATTTAAGAAACGTTTGGACTGTGCATATGGTCTGAGTTTTTGGGTAGACCTGTGTGGTACCAGGAGTTGGACTCAATTATCCTTGTGGGTCCCTGACAACTCAGGATATTCTATGATTCTATGATTGTATACCCTGATCACTAAAATGGAAGAGGTAATTACTTTTTCTTACTTCATTGCTGGAGGCGACAGAGATGGATTGGAAGTAATGAACATCATTATTTCTATCACATATTTGCAGGTATACACTGCAGCAGCTGTGAGATTGCATCACACCCATCTTAAAATATGTCTTGGTCAGAGCAGTAAATCAGATGCCACTAAAACTAGTTGGAAATTTCTCTATGATTTATTGTTGTTATAGAGAGATGATTCACTGAAATCAGAATATTTTATAACAAGTCACCGCTTAAGTTCAGAAAGAAATGTGTTAGATTTTTTTTTTTCAAATATATATATGTATTTTTTTCTTAAAATGGCAGAGAAAATTCTTTATGTACTCCAGAATGGCCAATGTTGCAAATGATACCAACCTGGGAAATATTTAAGACATTCTGTCGAGGTGTATTCTAATTGTAGGTCTTTAGAACCAGACTCATATTTCACCTTAACAGTTTTTTTGTCGTTTCTGTTAAATATCTCTTGAGCCAGAAGAGATATTCCTACAGTAGTCATACCCAGTATATAGATAGTAGACAGATAGCATGAGACATTTAATTAGGATGGGAGAGCTCAAGTTTCCCTATAACAACAACAAGAAAACATGTAACAGGAGACACTCAGAGAAAACTTACATCATCTGATAAATAAAGAGTATTCACCTGTGATATAGGATTGGTAAAATCAAATACTATTGCATGGATCAGGTTAAGAAAAAAGTTAAATGTGAAGCCCACTCCTACCAGAGGACACAGTCTTGTACTGAGATCACTCAAGTAACAAGCCCTTTTGGTTTTGAGATTATTTATTTTATTTTATTTTATTTTATTGAGGAAAAGCAACTGTTTCTGCTCTTTATTTGCTACCTACAAGCTAAAGCCAAATCCTGAACACAACACTAATGTAAGGTAATCGTTTTGGATGTCACTCTTCTTCATGTATCCATTCCAATCCACTTCTTATTTTATTTACTTATTTATTTTCCTGTGCTTAATAAGGTTTAACCAGAAAAGGTTTAAATTTTCATAACACTGCTGTGACAGATATAAGCAATTAAAAAATAATAATAATAAAAAAGACTTGTTCAAGTCTGCAAATCTTTGGCTAAAAAATGCTAGTCTTTTTCTTTGTTTCTTTGTTTCTTTTCCTTTCATTTTTAACAGAGAAACTGCATATTTCATATTTCTTTACCCTCTTGGATGATTTTTTACTTGTTCTGTTTTTAGAGAACTAGAACTGAAACAACAATGACTGCTTCAGAAATCTCCAACTAATTTCTCTTCGTTTCTTTTAGAAGGGCAGCTATTATCATATTTTAACACTGTGAAAAAGACTGCTAAATTGATGCTTCTTTAAAAAAAAAAAAAAAAGACTTTCTAGAGATAGAGTAAGAAGAAATAAGGTAAATAAGTGTCTTAATATTTTAAATTACATATGATCTTTCTTTTGTATTGAAAAAGGTAGAGATGAATCTATACAATGTAATTTTAACCCATTAAGATAAATGCTTGCAAACTAAAGTCTGGATTCAGGAATCTAAATGGAAAAAAATAATAATACTTAAAAAAATAACATTGTGACTTCATTATTTTACAAAAGAAATTTAACAAATGAACAAACAAAACTAACACAGGAAAAAAAAAAGAAGAAGGAGAAGAAGGAGAAGAAGGAGAAGAAGGAGAAGAAGGAGAAGAAGGAGAAGAAGGAGAAGAAGGAGAAGAAGGAGAAGAAGGAGAAGAAGGAGAAGAAGGAGAAGAAGGAGAAGAAGGAGAAGAAAACATACACACACACACACAAAGGAGCTTGTTTTTCAACTGCTTCTAATTGCTGGTTAGTGCTTGATTATTCAGTTAACCAAGTTTATCAACAACAGATTTGTGTTCTTAGTAAAAGAAAAATAGTTTTTAAAAATATTTTAGTATACTGCTCACATCATCTGTAATAGTTCATTAGTCACAACATCTGGTGAACTTAGCATGAGGTTTGGCACATGTAGGAGTTGGCCCAAAGACTTCCATGTTTGGACCCCTCAGGTGATCGTAATTTTCTACACAAAAATCAGCATGTAACTTTTCAAATGGATAGCTCACCCTTGTAAAGACCTTTAAAAATAACAATTAAAAGCTGCAGATAAAACAGCTTCACTAAGTTGTTGCAACAGTGAAATAGAGATAGAAGAAATACTATACAGAACTTAATTTTTCCTTTGAGAAGGAAAGGCACAAAGCAGGTTATTCCTCTAGGCTCTTCCACTCCTGTAAAGCTAGTAAGTGTCTTTTTTCATTCACCTAGCTGCCAAATGGTAGACAACATCCTAACTTCTCCCTGTAGGTGTGGAGAGCTGTAGAAAGCCTTGTGCAGTTTAGTTATTGTATCTGAAATTAGAATACTAGATGGTTTGGTGACTAATCAGTTAAGCTCTGAGGCTCAAGAAGGCCAAAAACAGCACAAGAGCAGTCATGAAGAATCTTCTTTTCTTTTATTAAACTGCCAAGAAAACAACCTGAGCATATTCAACCTACACATTACCCTGATGAAATCAGGGAATAGATGTCCTAGAAGTACATATGGGATATATATATACATTGATTCTGAATCGCGTTGCAATGGCTCTACAAAATTGAATTCTTACAGAGTGGGTATTCGGGCACGGCTTCAGGGCAGTCACCAAGGCTCCATCTCGTAGTGGGAGACGTATGCTAGCTTTAAGCTAACTAGGTTGGGTATTGCTATCAATGTAGCCATAGCAACACATAGCCTGTGCTCAGCTCTGAACTGCTGCAGCGACATGAGAGCAGCCAGAACACTTTCTAGTTAGTGTAAAGCTAGCTTGGATATACCTGTTTGATCTGAAGTGACTACGCTAACCACCTACTCTGAGACTGCCAGGAGACAAATAATTCCACTCTGAAAATCTATATGCAAACTGAATATCTATTGGAAGATAGGAGTTTGGGATTTGGCAGCATTAGAAAGAGTAATGTTTTAAGAACAACTGATTTAATTTATATGAAGGGTATGATGAGTGTTTTTCTAGAACTGGACTGCTCGAACATTTTATTATTAGTAGTTATTAGTTTCTGTTGCTTTTGATGTTGTTGAATACAGAACAGCTCCAACGTATCTTTATTCCCTTCCAGATACAATGCACACATATACACTACACATTTCCCCCCCAAAATAAATAATCTAAAGACAAAACAGAAAACTTTTGCATTTCACCTGGTGATAATGCATTTGAGTTTTTGAAGCTGTTAAATATTATAACATTAAAGACCACATAGTTATCCAAAGAGAAATGTATAACAGGTGTACCAAAGGTCTTTGTATAAGGAAAATGACAAAGGAACACTCTTTTATGCACAGTTGTTTCATCTACAAACTTAGCATCTATTCTATTTTCTCAATAATTAATGAGGAAGAAATAAAACAAAAACTAGTCACATGCTTTCCTTTTGTTTGTGGTCCTTCAGTCGATACAATCTATTTTGTGTGGAATTCAAAATTCAAAACAGTAAGATTTTTTTATTATTATTATTTTTTACTCTAAGATTTTTGATGCGGTTGCAAAACATTGCTCACTTATCATTTACTTTCATTACATACCTCTGTCTCTAGATGTTGTCAGGCCTTTTCCATTTATTGATAAAGAATATTGAGCTGAAAGAAATATTTGTGAAAATGTATCATCTTATGTAAACTCCATTTAAAAATATAGAAAGTATTTTGTGACTGATGAAATATTCTGTTTGACATTTTTAGAACAGATCTTTTCTTTTTTATTTTATCTATAAAATATTAATATTAAGACTTTTTACTTGAAATAATATGTTTTGATTTCATCATCATGAAACAAATGAATGCAAACAGATTATTTCTTATTTTCATTTCATTAGAAATAAAGTTTTTGTCTGTTTGTTTGTTTTTTCTTTTGGAATCAAAATGCAATACCTGGAAAAAAATGATGGAAAATGAAATAATCTACAAACCTTTCATCCACACTTAATTATCACATAGAATTGTAGAATGGTTTGGGCTGGAAAGGATCATCTAATTCCAACCCCCTCAAAGACCCATCCAAAAAGGGTTGCTCAAAGACCCATCCAAAACATTTCCAGGGATGGGGCATCCACAACTTCCCTGGGCAGCCTGTTCCAATGCCTTACCACCCTATGAGTAAAAAAAGTCCCTCCCCACCTTTCCTGTAGGCCCTCTTTCAGTACTGGAAGGCCTCTTCTTCAGGCTGTACAACCCCAACTCCTTCAGCCTGTCTTCATAGAAGAGGTGCTCCAGCCCCTTTTCTTTTTGGCCATCCTCTGGATTCATTCTAATAGCTCCCCATCCTTCTTGTGGTGGGGGCCCCAGAGCTGAACACAGCACTCCAGGTTTCACATGGCCAAGAGAGCAGAGCAGAGGGGGAGAATCACCTCCCTCAATCTGCTCGTCACTCTTTTGCTGCAGCCCAGGATATGGTTGGCTTTCTGCGCTGCAAGCACACATTGCCATTTCATGTCTAGTGTCTCATCAACCAACACAGTCACAGAATCACAGAATCATCTAGTTTAGAAGAGACCTCCAAGATCACCTAGTCCAGCATCTAACCTAACACTAACAAGTCCTCCACTAAACCATATTACTAAGTTCTACAACTAAATGTCTTTTAAAGACCTCCAGGGATGGTGATCCAACCACTTCCCTGGGCAGCCCATTCCAATGACTAACAACCCTTTCTGTAAAGAAGTTCTTCCTAATATCCTCTCCTGGTGCAATTTAAGCCCATTCCCCCTCATCCTGTCACCAGGCACATAGAATAGACCAGCCCCCACCTCGGTACAGCCTCCTTTGGGGTACCTCTAGAGTGCAATAAGGTCACCCCCGAGCCTCCTTTTCTCCAGGCTGAACAATCCCAGCTCCCTCAGCTGCTCCTCATAAGACTTGTTCTCCAACACCCCCACATGCTTCTCCTCAGGGCTGCTTTCAATCCATTCTCCACCCAGCCTGTGTTTATGTTTGGGATTTCCCTGATCCAGGTGCAGGCCTTGTTGAACCTCATGAAATTCATGCAGGCTCTCCTCTCAAGCCTCTTGATGGTGATCCCTCTTGATGGCATCCCTTCCCTACAGCATGTTGACCACACAACTTGGTGCCACTGGCAAACTTCCACTGTGTGTGTCACTGACAAAGATGTTAAATAGTGCTGATCCCAATATCAGCTCTTGAGGAACACCACTTGTTACTCATCTCCACCCAGACATGGAGCCATTGACTGCAGCTCTATGAGTGTAACCATCCAGCCAATTCCTTGTCCACCAAGTGGGTACTACTACAGTTTGTGGCTGAGGGGTTAGGAAACATCAGTCTTTCATGTAGGCGGAGAGAAGATATGTGTGGATTCTTGAAGTTTAGGGTTTCCTTCATATCCAAACCACAGATTATTACCTTTAAGTTTCTCTGAACCTGTGTCTGTAGTTTCTTATGTGCTTTGAGGTAAATTATTACTGTCTCAAAATTGCAAGTGGCCCAAAATGAGAGAAGGGAGAAAGCAAGTATGTAGGAAGCAGCAGCTGCAGTTTTACACAGGAGTTGCTCAGAAGCAAACTGACAACAACCACCAGCACTGTAGTGGCACCAGACAGTAAGACTTGCCAGTATTTTAAAGTTAGTACTGCTCTAAGAAATAGAGATCATTATTCTGAATATCAAATCGTTAATTTTAGTACATGGCTTAAGAAACCACAAGATAACTTGTATATAACTATGTTCTGTTCTGAGAGAACGAGGCTGGATGTGGCACTGGGCAGCCTGCTATAGTGGTTGGCAACTCTGCCAAGAGCAGAGGGATTGAAACTAGATGATCTTTGAGGTCCTTTTCAACCCAGGTCATTCTATGATTCTATAATTTTATGAACCTTCCTCTTGTTGCACGTACCCTTTCTGTCACAATAGTGTATGTTGATAGTGCGCTACAGTTGAGATGCTGTGGATGAAAGTAACTTAAAAAAAAAAAAAAAAAAAAAAAAAAGGAACTTCCTGAGGTTAGCTTCAGATCTTGGATTTGTTTGGTAGTACAAGGAGTATGTTCTCAGGCACAGAACATTTCCCTGCATCTTATTCCAAGCTTTGGCATTTCAGACAGGAAATAGGAATTCAGACAGTTCCTATCAACACCATGCTGTTGCAGGTGAAAACCTGTATGTATGAATAAAGCTAGTTCTTGCAGTAGTGTGAAGAGAGCTAAGGTTAAAAAAAAAAAAAAAAAAAAAAAAAGAGAGAGAGAGAGAAAGAGAAAGCTTCAAAGCTGAGGAATGATTGATCTGCTTCTTTCTAAGTAATAAAAGTAGGGAAACATTTTTGAAACATTTTTATTACCCTGATCCTTTGTATCATCAATAATTTAATAAAGTATGTCCTAGAGAAAACCTGAAGAATCTGTTCTGAAACATTTGAATATTATTTTGACTGCTTTAGCTAGTAAAATGGTCAATCAACCTCTTCGAAGTAATTGAGAAAATATGGCTCTAAGATACTTGATAGAGGAATACCTAGAGAGAAATATAGAGTTATGAGTCCTTCTCCAGATTATTTATTAATCTTTCCCCAGAATCAGACCTATAAAGCAAGGAAGATACTGTGGCTTGCTGCTGTCTTGAAGAACTACATGCTGAATTAAGTCTTTCTATGAGCAGTGGTTCTTTTTGTTTTGCAGTTTGTACTTGTGCTCTAAGTAATATAGCAATACGGACAAGATGATATCTTAAAATATGGCAGAATCAAAGTTTTGGAAAAAAAAAGAGATTTAATTCTTAATTTGTTTTATTTAAGTGCTTTTTATCATATGACATTTTCCCATCATTTCTTAATCAAACACTTTGTGTCTGATACAGTCAGTTTATGATGTGTTTCTTTACAGGAGCTATTGATTTTATTTCCTTCTGAATATTTTTTGTTATCTTCAAATTTACTTGTTATCACTCATGAGATTTTAAGTTTACATCAAACATATTTAGTGTAAAAAATAAAAATCAGAAGATTATAGGGAAGCAAGATTTAAAATATTATTAAGTTAGCAATATTGGCTGACTCACATAGTCCCTCTTTAGTCACATTAGCTAAAAAGAATGTAAAAGTGCATAAGCAATTTTTAAAGATAATTTATACCTTTACCAATAAACTACAAATTTATTTCATATTCTGCAGTTATGAGGGTGTATTCTCATCAGGTTGTGACTGTATATTCACATATATATATATATCTGTATAGTTGTTACATTTTTCCTGGACAATTTCCTCTGAATGAGTGGAAACGTGTTTTACATTTAGAAGCTCTATAGATGACAAAGTAAGCTGACTATAATTAAAAGAATACATATCATTTATCTTCAGAAGCTGCATGCAGTTGTGACCCACATTTCATCCAAAATGTATGATGCTTGCCAGATGGATGAGACTATTTGTCTATTTCTGCAACTTGCAGTTTTATATGTCTCTTAAATGTTATCCTAAAACATTTTTTTTTGTAGTTCTTTCATTTTGTAAGTAATTTCATTTAAATAAGCATTCTCTTCTATAAAAGCTTCCAAAAAGACTATATACATGTAAATCTTTTCTTTGTATTGTTTTTAAGACAGCATTGATTTCCTGGTTGTGAAGCCAAAAACCTTTATAGTTGGGTACCTGCCAGGTCTATCTATAAATTTTATTTTATTTTATTTTATTTTATTTTATTTTATTTTATTTTATTTTATTTTATTTTATTTTATTTATTTTATTTTATTTTATTCTGTCCTATTTATTTATTTATTTATTTATTTTTCCTCCTACATTTAAGGTTTTAATTTTTTTCTAACGATCTTTGCATGTGACTAGTACCTAGTTACACTTAGTGAATACCACGTGCCATTTGACCAAAGACTATAACCTTAAAAATAATTTATCATTAATAATCATTTAGGACTAGCTAACTTCATAAACACCTGTGTTTCAGGAACTAATTGTGGAACTGTGTTTTAGGACATTTTCACAGAGACTTATGATGAACAACATACTAAGTAAAAGGCAAAGTTTTATTCCCAAATTTATGACTAGGCAAAAGAAGCAAATATGAATATGCAAATATGCACTAAGGTTTGATTTTCATAAAAATGCTTTAAATTACTGAGAAAGGGAAATAAAAATAAAATGAAAAAGTAAAATTTCACCTTTAAGAGAAGAATTCCATTGTAGCATAAAATTATACAATCTATGTTTCTGCCACTGTTTAGAAACCATGTCCATCTGGACACCTGAAGAAGCTATTAATGAGTTGGATGAAAAAGCAAATATACATAAATTGTAAAGAGATGTACCAAAGTCTACAGCATAAAATCCTTTTTTGCTTTCTTCTGCCTCAGACATTGGTAATGAATCTTTTCCTTACCATGAATTGAGAAACCTGTTTTCAGTGAGATATGCAGGCAAGTAAGTATTGTGGTTCATTAATGAAGAAAAAGAAGAGGAAAAATCTTTGAAAGCTGTTTCAGAGAACAAATTTTATTATGGCTGTTTTAGCAACTATTTATGCTAAATTCAAATCTACGTCCTGGACTAAATGCAAACGTCAGCATCTGTGTACTGTCTCTCCTCCAGTATCAAATTTAGCTTTCTTGACCAAAATCCCTTTGAAAAAACAAAATAAAATCAACAAAGTTATAAAAGGAAGCCATCCATCCACCCTTGGAGCTGCCATACATCTTTTCTGCATATTGAGATACAGAGAGTTTCACTCTTCTCAGACTTCATTTGTCTCATCTCCGAGAGAAAGAATTCATGTAATTTTGCTCCCAGTAAATAGGCAGTGCTGGGCAGTCAGTTCTAATTCTTAAAAACAGGTCTGAATCCTGTAGCAATAATCATATTTAGTAAGCCATCACACAGTGTCTTTTTTGTTGTTGTTGTTTCTGAGAGACTGCATTTCATCTTCAAATTAATAAGAATTATGTACAGAAGCCCTTCTTGTCCAAACCAATTTCCTCTTGTAGTTTTCTTTTCTGTTCAAATCCCTAGCCAGCAGTCATGCAGAGATAAAAACTCCTGAAGCTTCTCTGCTTTTTAAATTCAGTGGCATAGGCAACACTTCACAGACAGCATGTACAGCAAACATGCACAAAAGTGACTTGCTGTTGGATTGACACATTCTGTCCTGTAAATCAGCACAGAGAATTAGTGATCACACAGAAACTCATCCCTCTAGGAAAATATGACTTTCATTCAGATTTGTGTAAACATTCAAAAGTAAAATATACCAGAAAAATATACTCTTTCATCCTTCGCATGTTCCTTTCTTTCCCCCAAAGAAGAAAAAATGTAAAATCATTGCAGTATCTATAACCTATTTTTGAGTTGGACAATTTCTACCAAATTAACTTTAGTTCTTATATGTAGTTTTGAATGAACTCTCATAATCCAGTTCAAAAGACATATAGTAATTGTTTCTCTTCAGTGGGGTTATGTCAAGGTGTGATTGGCATGGTAGGCCTATTGTTTCTGGTTCTACACACATCCAAGTCTGATCATCTGGTATAAAATGGCATGTTAAATTGCTGAGTTTGCTAGGATCTCTGTGGTCTTCAGGTATTATTACAGGACAGGGAAGATTTCACATAAGTTGTTGATTCAGATACCATATAATTATTCTGGCAGTTGTTCATTGTGCACATTTCTGAACACATTTGGTTTAATGATAAAAAAATATTATGCAGTAATCTATTGCTTTGTTTGATTAGTTCGTTTTCAGTTTTTAATATTTCACTACCTTATGGAAACTCTTATACTGTCTTCTATTTTATAACTTAGCAGGTTGTTAAATTAACATTACTTATCAGTAGCGCTTATATTAAAACTTGATTAATGTCATACAAGTTTAATTCTGACAATTTATTTATTATCCTACCTCTTTATGCTATCAAAATTCCAGTGGAAGCAGTGTGAAAATTTCTTATAGTAGGACTGCTAGGGCTGTTCACTATATGAAAGGGTACAGGCACTCCTTCCCCCCAGATAATTCAGCTTGCACAAATACGTATAAGCATATCCATGCCGTATTGACAAAACATAGAGAGCTTGCACAGGGTAATTTTTTCCAATTGAGTAGACTTGGAATGAAAAATCAGAAGACATTTCATGCCACAAGGAGTAGTGGTGTTCCAAATCCATTTCTCCAAAGAATTGATAAGGTTGAGAAACCTAACTGTTCTTAAATAAGTGAAAATATGATTATGTGAGAAAAATAAGAACTGGATCAACTGTGGAGAACCAAGAAATTTCCAAAACTTCTTGTCCTTGTTCTCAACTCCAGAGAAAACCATTCTGACAGATGCATGTGAAGGAAATTTGCAGCCCCAGGTAACACCAGGGCAAAAGTTATGGAGAAAATTATTCTGAGAGTTACTGAAAAGCTACTGAAGGGCGATTCAGTCTTTGGTCATAGCCAACATGGGAATCCAAAGCCAACATGAGGGAAAGGTCGTGCTTAACAAACCTAATTTTCTTTTATGACAAGGTCACCCCTCTAGTTGACCTCTAGTTGACCAAGAGAAGGCAGTTGATGTAATCTTTCTGGATTTCAGTAAAGCTTCGACATGGTTGCTCACAGTATCCTTGTGGACAAAATATCCAGCATAAACCTAGAAAATTATATAATACTATGGGTGAACAGTTGGCTGAGGGGTCAGGTTCAAAGGATTATAGTAAATGGGGTTACGTCAGGCTGGTGGCCAATCACAAGTGGGGTTCATTTTAGGGCCAGTTCTCTTCATGGTTTCCATAAATTACTTGGATGCAGGACTTGAAGATATGCTAAGCAACTTTGCAGATGATACTAAATTGGGAGAAGCTGTTGACTCCATTGAGAGTAGAAATTAGAGAGCTGGGCAATCACCGACAATATGAAGATTAACAAGAGCAAGTACTGCATTCTGCACCTGGGACATGGCAACATAAGTACAGCCTGGGTGATGAGAGACTGCAAAGCAGTTCCTCAGAAAGCAATCTGGGAGTTTTGGTGGCAAGTTCAATATGAGCCAGCAGTGTGCCCTGTCAGCCAGAGGGGCCAATTGTGGGTTGCATCAGGCATGGCATTGCTAGTTGACAAAGGAAGTGATTGTCCCACTGTGCTCTGTGCTAGTGTGGCCTCATTGTAAGTGCTGTGTGCAGTTTGGGGCACCAAAATACAGGAAGGGCATAAAACCATTAGAGACTGTTCAAAGGAGGGCTATGCAGATCATTTCCAACTTAGTATATTCTATGACTCATTATTGTAGATGTAAAATATCCTGAGGTATTTTAAACAAGAAAATTAATGTCATTTCTGTCATCAGAACTAAAAGAAAAAAAAAAAAAATTAGTTACTTTATGCCATCAGTCATAGTAGTTTTGCCCTGAATAGATTTCAGATAATGGTTTGGTAAACAGCTATTAAAGATAGGTAAATCAGTACACAGATCTGATTAGTATCTGGTTAATATTCTCCTTCTTGTGTCCCTAGTAAACCTGAGTGACCTGAGAAGACTCCATCTTGTTTTCTGGAAAGTAAGCTGATAGCTCCAGCCCATGCCATGAAACGGGATCATTTTATATTATTAGAACGGTTCATGGTTCAGTAAAATTCAGATGGGACATTGTTTAACAGATTCTGTAATGACATATTCTGGCTCCATAGCTTATACTTTTAGAAATCTCTCGTGTTTGTCTCCATTTTTTCTTATTTTATAGAGTACCATCAGAGAACCATGGAGTCACTTGGAAAAAAGTGAATATTTCAGTTCCAATATATTAATATCAGTTATCAGTGAACTTGTCATAGCAGTTTTTAGGTCTCTCATTTCACATTTGTTTAACGAGGTACAGTTCATCTATAAGTACATTTAATAAGTGACTTGTTTCTTGTGGTTATAAACTCTATGGCCTGGCAAAGCTGCATAGTTCATTGTGTTAGAAGTTAGGGAGCAGAAGAAGAGGGACTCAAATCCTTTGTACAAAAATGCATGGAGAAAAGTGGGAAAAAAGCAATCTTTCCAGGCAATGTGAAAGAGAATGGAAATATAAATATAAAACCTTCTTAGAATTCATATAATTCATAGAAATCATAGAATTGCTTGGGTTGGAAGGGACCTTAAAGGTCATCTAACTCCAACTCCCATGCCGTAGACAGGTATGCCACCCACTAGATCAGGTTGGCCAAGGTCCTATCTAGCCTGGCCTTGAATGCAGGGATGGGACATCCACAACTTGGCAACTTGTTCCAGTGCTTCACTATCCTCACATAGGAACCCTTCATATAAAATGTCGGTAAAAGTTGCTGGGGCAGCTGCTTTAAGCTGAGTTGTTTTTTTTTCTTTTTTTTTTCTGACAACAGCAAACAAAGGCTGAGGTTACTGAATGAGTAAAGGAGTTTTCAGATAAGATTGGTCTTGAGATCTGACACTAGCTGACTCCAATACAAAGTAAAAGCAATTACCTCAGATTAGCCACTTCTCCTCCACACCTTAAACATAGGTGAGATGTTCAGACTTCTATCACAGAATCAGGTCAAAACTATTGATGAACACCAAATAACGACTGTTGAAATTCCAGAGATGTCAGTGGATTCTCTAGAGGAAACAAGCAGCACTTAGTGGATTTCACATGGGCAGTGGTTTGAACAGTGAATTCCTGTATATGGAGAGGACACTGAGACAATGTTCATGAGGTTGTGATAGTTACAATGGCAAGTGAGAACCTTTCAGATCTCATTTGAATTACTGTGCTTAATGGAAATTTGGGCCACTGTCTCAGCACTGCTATGAGCAAGAGGTCTCTATGGAGCACCAAACAGATAAGGCTTCCTCAGGGAACCAGAAGAGTCATTAAAGCAATTCAAGGGGATGAATGCTGCATAAACACAAAAAGAGAGTGTGAAAAACATCTTATTGTATTTTTCTGCTATGCAGACTGTCTTCAGAGAAAAAGAACGAAGTGGTTGTGCTCCTTTGAAACTAGGAAGAAAAACAAAGTCTAAAGCCAAATAATTTGCCTAGCATACAAGGTGGACAATGTCATCAACATGGAAAGGGTAGTTGTAAAGAAATTTAAGTGTGTGGAGTATAGCAAGACTACTCATACCTAGATGACCATGTAGTATCATCCAAGGCCAGTATTAATTAAGGAACAACACCAGAAACATCATGCTTGAGTACAGATGTAGCAGAATTAGAACTAATGAGGAAAATGTAATTAAGAAGTTGTTGATTATTTAACAGGAGTTTGTACATAGAATGCCCATAGGAGGTGCAAAGGAGGCAAAAATGTGAGTCCAGAAATAGAAGAAATGCAAAACAAGATTAAAAATCATGTAAAGAACAAAGGAGGTTGGATTAGCCAGTATGATTGCAGACAACTACAGCTGCAGACAGAGTCTTGAATCCAAGACAACTGGGACACCAAAGGGAAAATTCCTTGGACTACCCACCCTATTATATTAATTTCCAAACAAGTTGGAGTGGAAGGGTGGAGTAAATAAAGATAGACTTGAACCCTAATACTAAGAGTTGTAGCGGTTGATGGTTGACGGGCTTGCAATTTGGTAGTAGTTATGATTTATTATATTTAATAACAATAATTTTCAGAATTAGAATTATGTATAATAGTATGCAAAATTACTAACTGTAAATTCATAACAGTAGTATGTTTATTAAAATCAGATTATTGATTTTAGATTTGGCTTATTTGTTTCTCAATAGTCTCTTGCTTAATCAGTACATATTTTTGTCTTTATATAGTTACTCTCAAGCTTCCAATCTGAATGGGAAGAATCAGGCTTTGAAGTAAGAGCAGTTTCTTCATCAGGAAGTCCAGCTATCTGCCAGTTCTGAATCACCTCTCAGCCCATCAGTCAGGAAGACAAATCATTTAGGATGTCTGGAGCTAAAAAATTAATCTCCCAGGAGATAAAAGATGAACCCTCTACAACCAATTCAGGTACAAGACTCGACAGCATTGGGTGCAGAGCAACAGGATAAAAAATCTATCCCAGAAATAATCAGGACATCAAGGATATGAAATGACCTGAGATAACAGATGAAAGCTTTTAGAGCACCAAACAAGGATACAAAAAGGAAAAATGCAGTAAACTGTATTCCCTTCTCCTTTATCACAGCAGTCGCCCCACCACGTTTTTTTAAGGGCTGCACACTTGTCATGGAGAAAAGTCTAAAGAAGACTCATCAGACTATGTATAATTAGGATGGAACAAGCAGTCATCTTCATATGGTGAGATGACAGACGTGTAATTGTGATCTGGCCTAGTAACGTAGCAAACCTACAGAAAGCTATATGAATCTCTAGAAGCTATCTGAAATTCTGAAAGCTTGGAAGGAGAAAGGAAAGATGTTTGTTACAATGGAAGTACATGTATGCTAGTTTCTTTCCATGACATCTGAAAAAAGAAAGAGGGCACAGACCACTGAAGCATGAAACATGCTTCAAGAAAAACAGAAACGAAAGTATCCTTTAGATGTTGGTTATTCTTAAAAGATTTTATGAGGCAAGAATTTTAGTCAGTGTATACAGTATTAGTTGTGCACAGAGGCTATCATCCTCTGAATTTGCCATGTGAATTATGAAGTCTAGGCACTCAGTCATTGACAGAGAGATAAATATGCTTGAAGGGAAAGCTGGTAAAGGAAGCATCTCAAAATACAGTATCCCAATGAAGAAGTAACTCTGCTAGTCATGATCTGCCTATTAGGTAATTTAAATTCCAGACCATGGCTCCCACTAGAAATGACCCAGCATGATAAGGAACCCTCATACAAGAATTTCGGAGTGTGCCTTTATTTATGTGCTCCAATCAGGAATTTTGAGACATCACTAAAATACTTCTGGCTTCTGCCAGGCAGATGAAATGACACTGCTTCTAGAAACAAAGCAGTCATCTTTTGAAATGACTTATGAAACTTTTCTTAACTTTAAACTTTTAGGGAACCCATAGAAAGGATACCAGATGAAATGGACTGAATATAATACAGAAGTAGATAACTTCCCAGTGCAGACTGAAAGGCAGGTGCTGAAAGTCAACACCAGAACTTGGCTTCCTAAGAGAAATTAGTAAGTCATCACTTACATGTAGATAAAACTGTGAATGGAAGGAAGGCATGATGAAAAGATTAAAGCCTACTGAAGGTAATAGAGAGTCTAATGTTGGAACATACCCCTCTACACTCTGTTGGCTTAGTTGCTCGTAGACTTGCCAGACAACTAGACAGCTTATACATGAGTCCTCCCTAGCTTCATGCACTGGTGCTGGTTTTTACAAATCCTGTAAAACTGTCACAATTCTTATATTAGATTGGCAAAAAGGATTACCCAGAATTCTGTATACATGTATCAACATCAGTAATGTAAAAATAATGAAAACAGTGCAGAATAGTGGAAGTTGAAATTAAAGACTCTAATACAAAAGAGTTAGAAGTGTAAAATGTAATTTTAAAATTAGTCAACATGGTTTCAAGAAATACAATTTTTTTTTTTTTTTTTTTTGATCTTTGCAAGGAAATCTGTCACCCTTTGCTTGGGAGCTGCATTTATGTTTCGGTCCTTGCTGTTGTTGACCCCTACCTTCTTTCTTGACTTATGACCTGCCTTATCTCTCTGGACTTACCCAACAGTCACAGGGCTGTGGCTTACACTGGTACTGTCACTGAATTTGTTGCACTCTCCTCTCTGGGGCACTGAGGGTCTGTGTCCTGTGTGGGTGAAGGCACTGCCAGCAGTGCTGTCATCCCTGTCTCCTAGCTCCCTGACCTCACTGATGTAGTTGGTCCTGCTGCTCCCTGACATGTTGTACAAATTGTTGTTAGCCAGTTTCCCTAGAGTTTTGCTCCTGGTGTGGTGCTGTTGTTGAAATTGGACTTCTATTGTCTAGTTTCTCTAAAATTATGTAGGTTCTATTGTCTTCTTTGCTTATTAAAATGTCTAGGTAAGCACTTCCTTCAAGATCACACACTATCAGGAAAGAATGAGATTTTTTTTTTCTTTTTCCTTTTTTTTTTTTTTGTTAGTTTTCATCTTTCATCAAAAGCTACAGATGTTCAACATATTACGGTTATTCTTGCTACTGTTGTGTCCTCTATTGCAGCTATAATTAAAAGAATTTCTTGTGGGCTGAGAGAAGGACAAAAATAGAGGGATAAAGGGAAAGCAAAAATAATATCTAGACATGAATAATATAAATGAATCAACAAGTATGGAAAATAGATAGACAGACAGATAGATAGATAGATAGACAGATAGATAAACTAACTGCATGCAGTACTTTGTTTTAATGTAATCAGTACAATCTATGGCCTGTCATCATGGGCAATTCCTATCTAGGCACAGAAAAGCAAGCAACTTTCCTGTGAATAAGCAGGCTATTGATGTCCTTGCTGCCCAAAATACAGCTACTGAGGTGGTCCCTGGCAGTGTAGTAAGGGCTAAAGACCTGCTGGAGGCAAACTGTACTGCTTAATATTGTTATTCTCTGTCTCTTGTCTTTGGAGACACCAATCAATGAGGATTACTTTGATACCATAAGCTCAGTATTATTGTACATTAATGCACTAATGGTACTGTATCATCTTTTTATGTCCTCAGGCAGCACTGGAGATCTACAGCTATACAGAAATAAATTAGAAGTGAAATTTGGATACAAAACTAAACAAAAGGCAAAAACAAACAAACAAAACACACACACAAACAACATCAACAACAACAACAACAACAAAATCCAAACAGAAGATAGACCAAGCTAGCTACAAACAACAGACACAGCAGAGGAAAATAAACCACACACCTAGCATTTAAAAGAATCTCACAAGAGAGACAGATTTAAAAGTGCCAGTCCTATTACGTGATCTACTTCAAGGCATCCAAGGTGACAAGTTCAGTGGGAGACCCTGAATAGAACTGTATTTTATATTGTTATTCCCTTTTTTCCTCCAAACAGCAGAAGTTTTAGAGGAAAGTAAACTGGAAAAAAAAAAAAAATGTTTGGGAAACTCAGACATTTATCCTGAATCTCTGGGACCAAATTTTTTCCTAAATAATTTCATAAGTACCGCAGTATATTTTGCAGAATATGCTTAGATGGCAGCATAATTAATCTACTAGCCAAGAACTAGAACTGCTAATTGCCTGCTGTGTTCTTCACTCTGTGATGACTTGATATACACAGAGACTTCTGCATGTAAAAACAGTAGCTGTGTTTGGCTCTGTGTGGTCACTAACGCTCATTGTACTGAGGGGCTCCAGTCACATCTAACCAAAACAAAACATGGTTAATGTTTTACAGATTTAAAAAATCCTGTCAGTCAATCCAATCTCATAATGATCTTACAGCTGTGGAAAGCACAGTACAGAGTGCCATGCATTTTCAAAGATGCGCGCAGGATAAAGTCATGCACTCGTATCATAGTAAACCAGCAGTACCACTTCATGCATGGAAGCCAGGCTGAGATCAGTATCTTTCAAAAACCTAGAAAAGTTTTACAGGCTGGCATTTATTCTTGAATATATCTTCATTATTTATTCCTAACAGAGCCACTAAATTATGCAGTTGTGATGCTACATGCAAGTCACTTTGCTAGCTCTTTCTTAAATAAAAGAGTCTGTCTTCCAGCAGCATATGTAGTGGATTTCTGCATCTGAGTCAGGCCACACAAAAACCCAGTACTTTATCTTGCACCTGAGCTTCTAACTTATGCTGCTGGATAAGCACATCATCAAACACAGACTGCACGCTGTTATACTTAGGTGCTTCCCTTTACCGCAATTGTTTTCCAACTTTCAAAATTAACAGCACTAATTATGCCCCCCAAGGTCTCTCGGTTGCATATGATCCACAGCAAAGTGGACCCTAAATGTCTCCCTGGCATTTGAACACTTCTGATGTGTATGTGCATAACTGGAGTTGCTGATACTGCCATCTCTAGCGACAACAGTTCACAAAGGGGAATTTGAAAATCCTAGTATCTAGCACTTATTCAAAAGAAAACTTTTCCTGACATAAATAAACAAACAAATAAATACAAGGTGAACACTTCTTGAAGGAAAAGAGGGAACACATACCAAATGCTTTAAAATTCCATTTAAAAAGTCCCAAGAGAGAACAAAAACTCCCTTTTCCTTATCTATGCTAGTGTTCCTTCTAACCTGCTGTGTGTTTGATACATTAGTAATTTCTTTTGAAACAGAGACTCTGCAACTGAGATTACAGCTTTTATAATACTCTAATAAGAAAAGTTTTCGAAATTTCTTTATAAACTTTAAAAAATATTATTCTAGTTTCTCAGATATCATTTTGCTCTTTTTCAGTTAACTTCTTAGCACTGCTATGCTTTAATTTCTGGGGAAATATGAATGGGTTCTGAGCCATTTACCTATTAAGACCAACAGGCTGAAACTGTGAGCCATTTCCAGAGATGCACTCTTTGTCTTAGTAGGCTTATCAAGGAGTACACAAAAACCTTCACCATAGTGAAGAAACTTTTGCTTCCAGGAACAGTTCAAATCACTGTGGAGAAAAAACAAACAAACAAAAAAAAAAATGTTTGATCTTTTTCCCATTAAATATCATCACTGTTCTAATCAGTCAAATTCCTGCAACAGGAAGGATTGTTTTAAAACAGTCCTGAAATTGTGCTAGTATGCATGGAACCTGGTATGTTAAATCCTCAATAGTGAATTTAAATATTGACTGCTGACTTAGCTAGCATTCTGGTTGTGAAGCTGATGTTTCAACACCATTAATGGGTGTCTGCTTAAAACAAACAAACAAAAAGTTTTATGTGATGAAATTTAAGTAAGTCACTTGGACGTTTATGTTCATATGTCATGCCCTTGAAAAAAAATAATATTTCCCAGTGACAGATAGAATTTGTAGTATTGTTTTAAGAGAAAGCAAAACAGGAGACATTTTTAATTTTTCTTAAGAAATATACCATATTTACACTATAATAGGATCTAGAAACCTTGCTATGGAAGTACAGTAGTAACTTGATATAACAGAGAGCGACAGGTAGAGGTCAGATAGCATGTCAAACCCAAGTAAACTTCCCTGACACTTGTCATCACAGGTGTGAGAAAATTGGCATGTTCATTTATATCACATTAACATCTGTTGCCACAGTCCTTAGGAAAAAAAAATATATATATATATAGAGAGAGAGAGAGATCAGTGTATGAAGCTGTATGATTATATGTGACAACTTAGAAAACATTTGTCAGCTTTAGTCATTGTCCTATACATAGTATGAAATCTACAGAGCAGAAGTTGAAGCATCACATGCTGCTGATTCGGGTCCTGGTATTTATTGCAAGTAGTGAGAAAAAAAAAAAAAAAAAAAAAAAATAAAGCAGAGCTAGAGCAACAGCAAACAATGAAATAAAAAGGAAAACATGCAAAGAATTTAAGCCACATGACAACTGGGAGTCTGGAATTTTAATGGCACTTTTTGATGTGTATGCTGGTGATCCTCAGGGTCATAAAGTTCTCTCTCTCCTCTTCTTATTTTTATTCTTAAACTGTTGGGTTTACCACTTCCATTTTAGGACCTACTGTGCCCTGAACATGACTCACTTTTTGCTATTCTTAGAACAAGCTCAGGTAAAATACCCATGAGATGACAAAGTCTTAAAC